>NW_027656139.1:0-157153 GCF_964235325.1 Thermobia domestica
CTGGAGGTAATCCATCCATCAGAAGTGGTAGAAATCAACCATTTCCAGTTTCAACGTTGATCACTATAGAGCTAAAAAGGGTAATAGATAGCAAGGAGCGGTTTTTCTGCACTCGATTAGGCGTCCCAAGAACACATTTTATCTCCACCTATAACTCTACTAAAATCGGGAAACACAAAGAATCCTCGACAAATTTCGGTTTCAATGATGATCTATATACAGGAAAACGACGTGAGACAGCGAGAAGGTTTTACTATTTATTTATTTAATCGATTTAGCCTTCTAAGAATAGAGACCATCTTCTGTTTTAACTCTCGGTTCAAACCAGTTTTAACGTTGATCGCTATAGAGTGAAAACGATTATAGGTAGCGAGAAGCGGTTCTCTGCGATCAATTAAGCATTCCAAGAATATATTCCATCTCCACTCTAATCTCTCTGGTAAAATGAGAAGTGGTAGAAATTTACCACTTCCTGTTTCAATATTAATTGATAAAATATCTCGCACTACAAACCAAACTTCTTTAATTGGTTCTACTTGCTAAAATAAGATTGGAACAGTTGGAGCAAACCTTAATCGGTTGGGCAGTTGCCTCCTTATAGGCCAGTACATTATCATTTTAACCAGTTTGTAGTTTTACTAGGTGGTAGTGTTTTTCGTCCAAATTCCAATACTAAACAACCCAACTGTTCTAAAGAAGGATAATAGGGTACATTCATACGCCTATTGGTGAAAGAAAAATAACGAGCGGGTAGGAGCCTACAAGTGATACTATCCTAATTTTTTAACAACCGGTTCTCTCTCTCTCTCTGTATATATACTCGTATATATATATATATATATATATATATATATATATATATATATATATATATATATATATATATATACACGAGTATATCAGTGGTGCCCACCCCCCTTATGTCCATGACGCACCCCCCCAATTGTCTATCCGTAGGTGTTCTTCCATGAAAAAATCTTCTTTTCGATTAATTTTACCCCCCCCAATCAAACATATTTATATAGATTTTTAACCCCCCAAAATATTTCAATGACGCAGTTTGCGTCATAGCCCCCCCTTGTGGGCACCCCTGAGTATATATACAGAGAGAGAGAGAGAGTAGATGGATAGATATAATTCTCTTAGGAAACAAACCATACATGGTAGACACAAGAGTTCTTACGTTTCATAAGGAAAATCCAATTTTATCACCTTGGTTCGACCTAAGAATTGTTTCTATTATACTTTGTAGCGCCACGTTCAAACAAAACTGTCTTGAAGGAGAGGAAAACATAATGACACAATGTATATACAATAATGTATTTTTGTTAGTGAGAGTTAGTGCATGTACCTTCAAAGCTTTGCCAAAATTAGTCTCTTGTTGTCTGAAAATTTCAAATGTTTATTTTTACCAATACGAATATGGAATACTCAAAAGAATTAATAACTAAGACCTGGATATCTTTTATTAACGTGACTGGGAACTTTATTGGTGGCATCAGATGAATTTCTAAATTTCTTGGCGCCCACTCATTCAAATTTGTGTCTGCCTGCCACATCGAAACAATTCAAAGTTGCTTGTTTTTACAACAATACAAGCGAGCGGGAAAAGTACAGAGGTGTTTTCACAAATTTGTTTGGCTTCTTTCTTTCACTCTTGGTTATAGTTAGGTCATCGTATGTATGCATATTTGTGTTTATGTCCGGGTTTAACAAAAGGTTCTGCGAACTCGAAATATTTTAACAAAAATACGAAGCGGCTGAATAGCACCACTGGAGCCTACTGATATATACAGTGACGGCTTCATTTTTTATGCAAAGAAGCGTTCCGACGGCGCAAGGTACTGTATTCCACCGTTTAAACACAGCCCACTGATCAAACTAAGTCCTATAGTTGCCCCTAGTATAATTGCCTGACAAGGAAACATCTAATATTGATAGTAGCATTGCCCAATCAAACAATGCGCAATCGATAGTGGAGTGAAGAAAAGTGAGAAATCCAAAATTTTACGGGCAGACACCCAGAAACACAGGAGATTCAAAGGAAGGAAGCTTCTAGAATCATGTGAAGATAGCAATGTAAAAGATACACTGACACAGAAAGAACATCAAAATGATTAAAGTAATCAAGATGACATTTACACAACAGTATAGTAAGCAAACATTGTACCCACAGACATGCTCAATAACATCATATGTAATGCAGTTTGCTAACTGAGCACAAAATGAAATTTTGTTAAATGGCACGGAACACAAATTATAACTTCTAGCAAATCTAATTATGAGCAGAACCATACATGTGAAGTCTTGATGTACAGTGTTGCCAACGTACATCAGTTTTGTGTGTTGTGTTTGATACTATTCTGCCTTTCTATTGGGCAAACCTGCTTCGACACTGTGCTTGGTCCTTTATTTTCGCACTTCAGTGATTATATTCTTGTTTGTGGTCTCATATTTCGGTTTTAACTAGATCGAATCGTGTACTGTATGTACTCTTCTATATCCAAGATTCATATAGGTCTATCATCATTGGGAACACTGTACATCAAAACTTCACACGTATGGTTCTACTCATAATTAGATTTTCTGGATGTTATAATTTGTGTTCCGTGCCATTTAACAAAACTTCACTTTGTGCTCAGTTAGCAACACTGCATTACATATGATGTTATTAAGTATGTCTGTGGGTACAATGTTTGCTTACTATACTGTTGTGTAAGTGTCATTTTGATTACTTTAATCATTTTGATGTTCTTTCTGTGTCAGTGTATCTTTTACATTGTTATCGTCACATGATTCCAGAAGCTTCTTTCCTCTGAATCTCCTGTGTTTCTGGGTGTCTACCCGTAAAATTTTGGATTTCTCACTTGTCTTTACTCCCCTATCGATTGCGCATTGTTTGATTGGGCAATGCTACTATCAATATAAGATGATCCCTTGTTAGTATAGTTGCCCCTAGGCAATTTCATGATGTACTTTCTCCCTTATTGTCACACCTCCTGAAGGGAGCTGTACTGAGATGTGTGATTGAGCGACGTTGCCATATGTCTGTCTGTCCTTTAACTGCGATAAATTACTTATGTGAGTCTGATTGTGAGAGGTCAGTTTTCCTTTTTTTCTCTCAGCATCGACCATGATCTTTACACCCTCTTGACTAATACAGGAAAGAGAGAAAGAGAGAGAGAGAGACTTTAAGGTAGACAACCATACCAATATTTTGATACTCAAATGATGACAGTAAAGCAGCTATTACTGACCCTCTATCAGACTGAAAACTTACGCCCAGTTTAGTTTTCTCTGAAAACAGGAATTTGAGAAAATATCTGTACCATTACTATTAATGGACGGAGATGGTAGTAGGTCAGCTTCTTACGTAGACCACACAATGAGGTCGTTATGATTCTGAATAGATTATCTTAGGATTTTATACCACAGTCTCAAAATTCTATGAGACAAAACGTAGCAGGATACTGGATCGGGAAAAATTGGAGCACATATGAAGATTCGTGAAATCGCGTAAGCACCACGCAAAGTGAAATTCTTTCAAACGAACATATTTTATTTTCTATTCGAGTACCTACTGTACATATATATGAAACCTGTTAGGTATATAAATTGGTTCTCTCTATACATACGAGTATAAAGTGTGTGATGTACGTATTTAATGTTGACGCAACAGATTCTCCATCCATATGCAATTTCCTTCTACGCTTATTAAAGCTGGTTGTGTGGTGTAACCAAAATTGGAAGTCTTCGTAAGAAATGATATCTACATACCTATTTCTATAAGAAATTACGGATATCTCGATGCAAGTATGTGTGTGTGTGTAAAATTGCACAAAACCCAAAGAATACTTCAGGAAATGACGGAATGATGCAAGGCCATTAGGGTGTTAACCAACTTGTGATGGCTTTTTCCTCTTTCTTTTATTACTCGGTGTGTCACTTCGCTGTCACCACAGGAAAACAAACAGCCCATTATTTTTCCAGTAGGCGGTCAATTTCATTATCATTTACTGGATGCGCATATGCTTCTGGGTCTTACTGGGATGGAAACAAAATTATGTTAAGTACGTATCGTTAAAAAATAATTTTAAAAGGAAAAGCAGGTTGATGTGAGTTGAAACCTTTTTTCTTTTTCTTTCTTTCTTTCTTTCTTTTTTTTAAAAAAAGAAAGGTGCATTATGGAGCACAAGACTTAGCGATTACTGGGGCCTTTTATTTATATATTTATTACAAGTTCTTTTTTTCTGAAGAAAAAGTGCCGGCACTCATGAATTTGTTATTACTGTAACTTTCACACTTTTAACACACTCTCCGACCTACCACTGTCGGATCCAAATCACTTTTTGCTTTTAGTATCAATTATATAACGACGAAACGAATGAGAGGGTGTTAGAAATGGTGGTGAGGGAAAGAACAATTTAAAATATTATTCAGACGAGGAAGAGAGACTGGTTCGGACATCGGCTAAGAAGGAGCTGAATCGCGAGGGACGTGCTAGAGGGTATGGTGGCAGGAAAAAGAGGGGGGGGCGAAGGAGGCTACAATTAATGGCCAATCTCAAAACAGAAAAATCATACGTGAAGACGAAGAAGTTAGCGGAAGATCGTGGAGCATGGAAGTTTCTTAGTTGCAGCAATTGACCTGCCAATAATGGCAGAATACCGATGATGATGATGATGATAGAATGACAACCTTGGAGCAGCCATGAATCTGCACATCTGCTAAGGTTAAAGTGCGTGAGAGGTGGCTTACTATTCTGATGAACATTAGTCGAGAAGTACCGCAGATATGTAGGCTGCGTTAGCAGTGATGTCCTAGACGGTGTTACTATATCGCTGGAAGATATTGGAATTTTGCCCAAGATGTGCTTTATTGAAAGTGTATTTATTCAGTTATAAGGTGATACCAGATGAGCACCCACTGGAAGAGTTCACCGGTTGACACGGCGCACCAACTTCCTAACTCATCATACATTTGTACATTTTCTCAATAAAACTATATTTTTTTTTTAACAGGGAAATGACTGATGTACCATGAAAATTTCATCTTACACTTTACCTGTACTTTTCCCCTTAAAAGCACACATCTAGTTCTATGAAAACAATCTAGTTCTATATGATCTTGAAGTTTTGCTGGCGTCTACTATTAATCCAATGTTCTCGGGATTGCTGCCAGAGTGAGTGTTGCTGTGTTGAGCTTTCGTTACCATACAGCGGCAACATCTTCACATAGCTCTGAAGATGTTGCCGCTGTATGGTAACGAAAGCTCAGCACAGCAACACTCACTCTGGCAGCAATCCCGAGAACATTGGATTAATCTAGATTTATCATTTTTTTAAAAATATAGATGGATTATTTCACAATTACTTATCGTCTTTTCGGGTGCAGAATAATACCTGTTCAAATACTATGTAGATGTACTGACTTGTAGTATTGGACAATCCTCCCCCACTGCTTGGACCCCTGCCAACAAAAAAATCTGAGTATGCGACTGGCTGATACTGTAAACTGATTCCTCGGAAATCAAAAAAATGAAAATAGAAAAAAATGAAATTTATAAATGAAGTATATATAGTACAAGGAATATATTTTCTTGCCAAATGCTGAAAGGTTCCTAAGTGGTGATAAATTGTGCTGAACTTATATGCTTTTCATGTAAAGAATTTTCTTCTTCTTCTTCTGAATACATAAAATATCTGTTAAATTCAAATACGTGTATAAATATAAAATTTGCACTTCTCTTTGATAAAAACTAAAGTCTACCATAATTAGAGCAAAATTTATTGACTTACACGATTACGACTTAACTTCCTTGGACAGCTCCTGGTTAAGTTTTTCGGAACTTTTTCTGTTGCATCGATACAAGAATTGTCTACTCAGCCGTGCATTTTTCGATTCAAGAGAAAAGTTAAAAAAAAAAAAAAAAAGTCGACTTACAACTGGATACATATGGTAGTATATGTGGGACTTTATTTACGAATCTTATTTAAAACCACAAACAGCAACTCTTTCGTTTAAGCAAAATTTACGCGTTGACTTTGTAATCCTTGCTTCAGTAAATGTCAAGGAATCTTGTCACATTGAGGTAAATCAATATAATCTGTCTCCTTTAAACAGACCTTTAAAATGCATACGATACACTCGTTCCAGTCCTTCAAACAGGTTTAAATTGAAAAATTCATCCCAATTATTTTTAAATAACAAATAAAATCCAATTTTAAAAGGTTTAAAAATTTCTAGTACTACGTACAGCCAGAAAAATAATTTATTATTATTATTATTATTATTATTATTATTATTATTATTATTATTATTATTATTATTATTATTATTATTATTATTGACGAGAGAGACATTATTGATGAGAAAAAAAATTCTAAGAGCTTCACAAAACATAATTAGAACATGTGAAACATAAAACAAATATTAAGCAGAAGTACAACGAGGTCCACGGGAACAAAGGCATTCATCTGCATGAGAACAATAGTAATTCAGTAGCCTACTACAAAACGCTCATATCTAAGATGAAAGGTCCTTGATTGCATTTCAAGTCATTTGAATGTATATCCGTAGGTCCACATCTCATATAGTCTCATATAGTGATGAAAGATTAACTTTAAAACTACACATATCAATAACGTTAAAAATATAAAATTGAAATAGTAAGAAGTAGAGAAAGAAGACGGTCAACGTTTAGACACTGTATGCACCACAAGCACTACCCTATCATTCACTTTAGACGAGTAAAATTGCGGTTGAACTTAGAAGTAATTGCAATAAAAGGTATTTTTATTGTTTCTGGTCCTATTGAATGCCCTGAATAACATATCAAAAGTCTACTAAAATCTGACTACAGGAAAGCCGCCATTTTGGGCCGCGATCTTGGATATTTTCATAAATCATTTTGATAAACTTTTCTTGTAATATCTTTGCAACGAATCAAGCTAGAGACTTGGTTCTTGTCTCAGATCGAAGCTAATAAACAATACAACCACCAAAATATACAATTGGTATAATTGTATGCAGAATTATTTAAATACGGTTACTGTTAAGCTAAAAGCGTTGTTGAGTTCGTCTTATTTTCTTATTTTCATGGCTAATAACTATGAAATCTTCACAGATACTGGAAAATACCTCGATATAAAATTAATAGATCCCAGTCTTACCTTTCCATCGACACCAAAACTGTTTACCTATGTCTAAAAGTAAGGGAGATACGTGGTTTTATATGATGCAGGGTATTGTTTTTTGAGTCACTCGCATATGCAATTTCAGATACTGTGGTTAAACATCAAAACAAGAAGGAAGTTAGCAGAAACAACAAATGCCATTTTGGATTGCTGGGTAAAAAAGTAACTGTCACTTTGCTTCCTTAAAGCCAATTTTAATCAAGTTGGTCCGAGGTAAAGGACATAAGCTATAGATGAAAGATATAAACATGGATTTTCAATAAATTACAATTGCATGTGTAATTAAGTATGTTTTATTTACATTATTTGGTATGAAACACCATGCAAAAATTAACTGTTATCATTGCTCATGTAGAAAAGTATACTGCTCTACAAAGCTGACTAGTCCAACGATAATGTACGTTTATCAAGGCCACCAACATTAACACTATTAATGAATAATTTAGATACAGATTATTTTTTTATTAACATACAAAGTTATTACAACAAATATAGATGAACAACAAGAGAGCTTTCTTATTTAACTTAGAAATATGTTCAAATGAACAAACCAGTTTATGGTAGCTTTGAAATGAATCAAAAATTACAAAAGTAACTCACTGAACACCATGGAGAATAATATACACTCTTTTCATAATTTATCATGATCGAAAAGGAAAAAGCACAATCAAGCGAAATTATTTTTCCTCAATCACAAATGCACGAAACAGAGGTGAAGCATTGTCACCAGAATTAGTCATAATCACTTTCCAGTTTCACTTTAGTCGCATCTGTTACATTATGACATGTGATTCCATGGCATTTAGAGTAGGCACCTAAGCAGTCAAGTCCATATTTCTTTCAGTTGAATTACATGGTAGAACACAAAGTTGTAAAGCATCCACCCCTTATGAACTTCAACAACTGCTCAGGTGTGGGAAGTTTTGCCATCTTCACTGATGATAGATGTCCATCACGGAGTTCCCAGACCCATTCGAGCGGATCGAGGTAATTGGAAAGCCAGGCCTGAACCTGAAGATATACACGTTGAGAGTGATAGTAGCAGGCATCTTCAGTGGCTACAATACTTCAGGTATCACTTAGGCTGTCGATTTAACTGTTTTGGAGATAAACTTATGATAGCAAATGTCATTGAGAGTTTGACCAATTCGACCCTCATATAGACACGTCATAACTTTGTTACCAGATGTCTTGATTTGTTCTTGTGTTTTCCCTTCAGTTTTGAAGATTGCAGCCTGTTCTCGGAAACACTTGTTCTTTCGCAAGAGTAGAATGGAATCCCGTATCCCTAACCCATATGGTTTGGATGAAGTATCACCAATGGTGTTATTCTAATTTTCTAACAACCGGTTCTATATGAGATATAGTAAATAGATATAATTCTCAAATCATACAAGGTAAACAGAAGCAATTTTTTTTTACTGTATACCACAAGTGACAATAAGCAAACTACGCAGCATTCTAATACAAGGTGGTGTGGTGAAATTATGTAGCAATGCGAATATCTTGGGAACGAATTGTCCAAGATAGATGGTTGTCAAAAAGTATTAGAAAGACCTTCATTCATCAATGGACCGACAATTGTTGATGGTCGGTATGTATGTGGTTCAAACATAAATAGCCCTGACCACTGATCATATGATTCCAGTTCTTATTCTTGACACCTAGATTAAGGAATAAACGAAGACCTTTTATTGACATGACTGCAAAAATCTTTATCGGCTCCATCAGATGAATTTTTCGGTGTCCCCCCCATTGAAATTTCTGTCTGTCCATTGAATTGAAACTATTCAAAATTGCTTGTTTTCTCAATGCAAGCGAGTAGAAAAAGTACAGAGGTGTATTTACAAATGTATTTGGCTTCTTTCCTTCACTCTTGGCTGGGTCATGTGTGTGTGTCTGTGTTTATATTTGAGTATAACAAGCGGTTCTGAGAACTCGAAATATTTTAACAACTGGTTCTAGCGAACAGGTACGATCCGGCTGAATAGCACCACTGAATATCACATCCCAGTAGTGCATGAGCGAAGAGTATGTGTGAGCACACGGCATCATACGGTGTTTGTTTTATTACTCAGTGTCGCAGACCATAACACTTTTGGAATTTTTCTTTGGTTCAGGACACAGGAAGACATTGAATTTGTTGTCGCAAAGTGGATTAACAGCACTAGAAGGTCAGCATCTTCACCAATAACTACTGCCAGACACATTTGCGATCATTCAATAGCTTGTTTTACAAATAGAACATCTGCGTCACAAAGAGCATGCTTGATACCATACCCAGTTTCCCTAAACTTCTCAGCCAACAGTGTTACAAAAGTCTGCTTGCTCAAGAAATGCCCTTGGTGATGGCGAGAAGCGTCGACTGAGTTACATGCACCTTTGGTCCCTCCAGACCTCTGTTACGTTTGCAGTGAGCCTCAGACTTTGTTGATAAGTATTCTTGGTAGGCATTAAATATAATAGTTGTTTGCCCGAACTTTGACTTAACGTGCTGTGCATATGAAAGGAAGAGTGCTTCAAATGTTTGTTGCTTACTCCAAGGCAAATGGTAAAGCAACCACTCACCACCAACGACATACAGATTTCCTGGTGTTGTAGGGGTTGCCTGGATTGGCCGCGCAAGTACATTGTAAGCAAGCTGGGCCTTTCCAGAATCTCTTATTCATAAGTCCATGTGTGTCAAATATCGGAGCCGGGTATATACATAACTCGTAATGGAAAACATGTTTCAAATCGAATTCACTGCTTTTTGCGCAAATGAGAAGACGTTGCAAAAGCAGTTAAGGGTCTACGTAAAATGCATCATCCTTCGCCTTAACTACCTGTACTGCACTAATTGGTTTCACCATTTTGTTTCTCTTGAATGAAAATTGTGTAACCAATTCATCGTTCATAACAACGAGAATTCTGCTCCCTACTTCACCACCCATTTCAGGATTTGTTTCAGCAGAACATGTGATGCCTGTAATTACGTTTCTTAGATTTTGGTCAGGATGGAAAACGCTGAGTTGTTCCACAAATTCCTTAATAAATAATTTCAGGATATCCACCATTTCAAGGTACACCATCCACAGTGCAGCTGTTCTGCTGGTTTTCAGTTCCATTTTTTATCTTGTACTTTTTTGTAGAGCCTTCTGATTACGTCATTAGGAATTTCAGAAGTCAACATTTCCTCTTTCAGAAGTCGTTCAAATGTTAATCGTGCTATGGTTATATCAGTGCTTTCAGGTTCTGTACTCAGTTTTTCCTTAGTTAGAATAGTATTAAGAACTGATGACACCAGTATATGGCCACGAATAGCTCTGGCAATTGCTTTGCCTGATATCATATGCTTCACTGTCTTTCCTGGATACACAATCTCCAAAATTTCAACCAAACCGGATCCTGTCATGATAAACACCCAAGGAAACTCATAATCGTGTGCAGATCTCCTAGTCTGAGGATACATCTCCTTATCGGACTAGCTTGTGATTCGTTGCTTACAATTCCAACTGCTTTCAAGTACAACAGCTGATCAAAGGTTACTATGGGAACTTGGTTGTAACGTACTGTACGCTTTGCTATAAAAAACAGCGTTGACAAAATGCAAGGCTCATTGGTTGGATCCATGTCGGTAATAGGGAGAAAAAGAAACAGATGATATATAATTTTGTTCATACTTGTGAACCAGTTGACTCACGCCCTCCAATCAGGTACACTTGGCTTTAGAAGATGTGAAATGTTCGACAATATATCGACGTTTTTGTTTAATCATAGTATTCCACACCTCTAATTAGTTTGTATTTTATAAACTGCAGTCCACTGGCCTGTGAGCGATAATGAGTGATGGGAATAATGAAAACGAAAATGATGAAGGACTTGATGAAAATCGGCTTTGTGGAAGCAAAGTGATAGTTACTTTTTTACCTAGCAATCCAAAATGGCATTTGCTGTTTCTGCCCACTTCCTTCTTGTTTTGATGTCTAACCACAGTACCTGAAATTGCATATATGAGTGACTCAAAATACAATACCCTGCATCATATAAAACCACGTATCTCCCTTACTTTTAGACATAGGTAAACAGTTTTGGTGTCGATGGAAAGGTAAGAATAGAATCTATTAATTTTATTCCGAGGTATTTTCCAGTATCTCTGAAGATTTCATAGTTATTAGCCATGAAAGTGAGAAAATAAGACAAACTCAACAACGCTTTCAGGTTAACAGTAACCATGTTTTAATAATTCTGCATATAATTATATCAATTATACATTTTGGTGATTGTGTTGTTTATTAGCTTCGATTTGGGACAAGAACCAAGTCTCTAGCTTGATTCGTTGCGAAGGTATTACAAGAAAAGTTTATCAAAATGATTTATGGAAATATCCAAGATAGCGGCCCAAAATGGCGGCTTTCCTGTAGTCAGATTTTGGTAGACTTTTGATATGTTATTCAGGGCATTCAATAGGACCAGCAACAATAAAAATACCTTTTATTACCATTACTTCTAGGTTACCCCGTTTTTGGCCTAAATTTACTCGCCTTCTTGTGAAAACTGAAAAACTTGGAAAATTATGACGCAAATGACTGGCAGCAGAATTAAAACAAAATACCTCCCATTTACGAGGCGAGAATTAATAGTTTATCTACATGTACATCCGCTTTTTTAAATTGTTTGTATGTTTCTATTTGGACTTCGTTCCTTTTTCGTAATCTTATTCTTATTCTTATTATTCTTATTATTTGTAATAGTAGTAGTAGTAGTAGTAGTAGTAGTAGTAGTAGTAGTAGTAGTAGTAGTTGTTGTTGTTGTTGTTGTAGTATAAGCAACAGCAGCAGTAGTGGTTAAAGCCAGAAATACGTATGGTATTTTTTTGTTTCTATTTTTTATAAAGATTTTACGATACCAGTGGCTGCTGCATAATATAATACATCTATATTTCAAAGGGAAAAAATAAAACAAATAATGTAGTTTTAATTAGAAAATGTAATTTTAAAGTTTAATATTACAAATGTAAAGCTGTTATTAAACACCGCCCTTTCGTCAAGTTACGTTGTTTAAGCATTTTTCGTGGTTTAGCGTTTTCATTTTCTATTTTGTTTATTTATTTAACTTGAAATCTTACTAGATCTATCTTGCATGTGTACTACGACTCTCCATGACGGAACGTACGCAGAGGTTAGGTCTGTGGGTTCTGAACCCCTTCCTCAAAATCCCGACTTGTCTGTAAATTTACCTTAATTTTAGGGGTAATTTTACAGATTTTAATATAATTTATTTTTATACTGAATTCGAACCTCTCTCGAAATAAATTCTGGCTTATGTGCTCGCTTACAGCAAGTATTCACTGTAATGTACACCACTCATAGCGGGATTCGCTCAAATTTGAGGATCCTGCTCTAATACAAGTTTTTTTCGTCGATTTTGCGTAGTGTTCATATTTCTGCCTCCAATTTTATATCAATATTTCAAACGACATTTTATGAGTTGTATTTAAAAAAAAACTTTTAACTTTTCAATTTAAATGTGTCATTTTCTCTTCTTATGAAATACATTGAAGTGGATCTCTCTATATAAAAGAAATCTTGACTGATTGACTGCCAATGCCCAGGCCATACTGCTTCAGCTACAAACTTGAAATTTTGGCAGTGCATAAGATTTGTGACGTAAGGTACCACAAAGGAAGGATTTTTGGAAATTCGACGGGGAAGAGGAAATGAGGTGGCAATTATTATAATGAAATGTCTATATCTTCTAATCTTTGGAGGTTAGAGACATGAAACTTGGTATATGGACTTCCTATTTAAAATAATTAGACACGGGTTTCGCTTAGGGATGTAAAATACCTGGGTATTTACCCAAAATGGGTATTTTAGTGGGTATTTTATGTTTCAATTGCCAATAAATAAATTTTATCGTTGTCAATGAAAAATATAATGGTCATTTGTATCACCTGCAACAGGAGCACTAAATAACCACTTAATTAATCATTCTTTCTATCAATTAAAGAACGAATTTGATATTTATTAAGTAACACAGTACTGATTTCCTAGCTACTCCCCATTATTTTTCTTTCTACTCACACTAAATTTCCTTCTATTATCCTTGGCGGAAAATAATTGTCCATTCTACCCCGTAAATTCTTACCTTAGTGTCCCCGTGAGGCGTCCAATCAGTTGCAGGGTATAGAATTCGATAATGGACCAAACCAACACGAAAATATAAAATTTATGATAGAACATGACGATGACCAAAGAAAGTGAAGTCAGTTGTCACCAAACTAATCATACACTATTATTAAGTATTCTGTCTGCTAGCAGCTCCTGGTATTAATAACGCGAAATTTAAGTTATTCCTTAGGTTCGCGTTTGATGAAATTGCTTTCTTCATTTCTCTAGATCTGGCACATTTTCTTTTATTTCCAATACCTTCCCCAGTTTTTCAAATCGCCGATGAGCACACTAACTAAACTATTTAAGTAACAGTGGGATCTCTATAACTAAAATGAACAACCACTTTTTCTTTAAGTTTATCAAATTCATTAATTGCAGAAAATGAATTATTAATAATTACTTTCCTATTATAAGGATCTAAAGTTTACATTACCTTAAAAATGTGAATAGTACTGATGAAAAACAACTTCTTTAATAATTAAAAAAAAACTAAACTGATATTCCAAATACAGCTGATTACTTTTTTCACGCAAAATAATGTTATTTTTGGTATTTTATCTAGTAGGCAATGAGATGTACTGAATAGTCAAATATGCAAAAAAAAAAAAAAAAAAAAAAAAAAGACCAATAAGTTTCTTATATTTTACTCCTGGTTTACTAAATTAACATTAAATCTAATTGAGAAACTATACTGTAACATCTAAGTTGTGGATATAGTTATAAGTACAGAAACGCGACTTTAGTAAGTAATAACCTAGAAAATATTCAGAAACTAAACAAATTACACATTTACTAATTTGCCATTCTGTAGAAGTAATTATATAATTACAAAAGTTGCAGAATAATCAAAGTAACTGAATTTAATAAATTGTTCGATCAAATTATTTACTAAATATGTCGTTGAAAGAAAATGATCCATAAAATAAGAAATAACACTTCGTAAAACACTTAAGTAACTCATTCCTGATTTTTAGAAGTGTTCACTAAATGGAGTTTAACACTAATAATAATACTTTGTGAAATTATTTATTGGAATAGCATATTTAAAATACTAATGTGACAAAAAAAAAGTTAAGTTGTATAGTAACTAAGTGAAGGTAATATTTATACCTTAAATTATTCAATATAGAACAGCAATTAACCCCTATCATATTTGGAGCATTATAGATAAAACTATTACAAGTTATACTGTTCTACGCAGTATCAAGCGAAGTTCAGAGTCGGAATCATCACACATTTCTTCAGTATCAACATCAGTATCAATCGTTTCTTTACTTTCTTCTATGTCACTCATTTCTTCTGCATCCTTTTCCAATGTCTCTGGTATTTTGTTCTGTTCCATGCCAAAAGCTGGTGACTTCTTCCTTCTAGACCATGGTTCTAAGTGTTGCATCCGTGAAACTTCAGGTAATTTCTTATTTAAAAGCTTCCAGTTATATGGAAGATATTTTAGTTTCCCTGCCCTCTCCGATGATAAACAATTTATTGTTTTACTATGGTCCAACTAAATGTAGAGAGAGTTCTTTCTGTGGCAGCAGATGTAACAGGAGCACTAAGGATTCGAATGGCAACATCAGCTAATTCAGTGATGCCTCGAAACCCTCTCCACCAAAGTAGTGAGCTCATTTGTTCAAGTCCGACCCACAAAAACTTCCTTGCCCATATTCCTTCCTTGTCCCTGTAGTCAGTCAAATGTGTTCTCAGTAAAACAGAATTCAATCCCATATGTTTTCCAACTTCACAAATGAAATTTATTCATCAAATAATTATTCAGCTGTCAATTTGCAGCCCTGAAAAGTGGAATTGAGGAGATATGCAGCCAGATGAATTGAACCCAAGTCGAATTCACTTCATTCTTTAAATTTTTTCCATTATTGATTGCTCTTCTGTTTTTGAAAGCATTGACGATGATAACTGTTCTGTCCGAGTTTGATGAATTCTCTGGAATTTTGAATACACAATGTCTATATGAGGCTTATTTTACTCGAAGCAATTAATCAAATCCACCATAGGTTTCAAAATGGCTGCAAGTTTTTCAATACAAACCTAGAATACATTATCAAGAGGTCTTCTTGATTTCTAAAGGTAATGACAATTCCTCACTCACAGCGAGCGTCTGAAGCCTAGTTTTATTGACAAGAAACTTTGGAAGCAGTGTAAATGGCTTCCCCATCTTGTTTCCCCAAGCAACTTTAACGAAATTGTAACTTTTCTTTCCTTTGAGATTTGTGTAAATAGTGCTTGCAAGTGATGTATATGTTTGTATTAACAACATAAGTTACACTTCCCAGTAATGTCTTTACCGATGGACATCTGAGGATATCATCCGATGGACATCCGAGGATGTCAGAACAAAGCAAATGGAGATGAGCAAGACAACCCAAAGATACTATATTAGAATACTTCTGTTTTACTAATATAAAAGCTCATCTCACGCGTTGTCTCCTATGATTACTAAATATTTTTCAGGGTTATATTTTTTATTGAACATTCATTATCTCTTCAGACAAGTAATGTGCATCTTTTGACACCGTGAAATCAAAAAAAAAAAATAAATAAAAGTTCAGACTTCGAAATGACGAAATAAATAATAGATTCATTTCTCAAGATACTCCACCCGTCACACTGTAAATGTAGATTTGGAAAATTCCTCTAACTTCATTTTAACTTCCCCTTGCATTTCACTGTATTGAGCATCCAAGTAACTCGTAAGCAGGTGATACCTTGATGGGAGAGCATACGAAGGACGAATTTTCTTTAACAAAATTCAATCCACAAAGGGTGACCAACACGTGACAGGGGACATCCAGTAACGAGATCGAGTTGATAAGGCTTCCGTTCAACACTTTCTGTAATATACTTCCCGTAAGACTTCGTTAACGTTCCATACGTCGTTATTTGTTTTAAGGAACGTCTATATTAAGATTCTATCAAAAATCCTAAACAGTAACGTTGAACCTAAGAAGCCATAAAAGTTCAGGAAAACCTGTACCTTTGATGGAAATTGATGTAATATTTTTTATTTCAGCATATTTTCATATAATAAATGCGACTACATCAAATATATCGAACTCATTTTCTCTTTTCATGATAAAACTACTCTAAAAGGTCCTACTCTACTCTAAAGTTCGAAACTAGTAGACATAGGGCACGCTTTTTTCATGATCAACTTGAAGTCCATAATGTTCTACTCGGAAAGATTTTGATAATTTTGGTTGTCTTTATTCAACTAGTTATATAGCCTCTGATATGTAATGCTTTACATACATAATCCAGCTTTCGTTTATCTTTTATTTATGTGTCGGGTGTCAGTTGTTTTCTGTGAAACATTTCTGAGAATTTTAAAATTGTTGGATTGAAGCACTTTCAAATGAAAATACACAATAACTTGAAATGGTTCTTTAAAATTGATGACGTATTGCAGACTTTACATTTAAAGCTGGGGTTGTCTCCCAAAGATTCAACAAAGAGGGTTTATGTACGATTTCTATGTTTGGACAACCTAAGGCTTATTATTATTATTTTTTTTAAGTCTTGGTGTAAAACTAATCCAAGTTTAAAAGCAGTTCACACCTTGGTGAAGAAAGGGCATAGACGCATAAGTATAGTAAAATAGCCCCAGATAAATCTTGAGACGGCAAGTGGGTGGTAATGTAGGTACCCCGAGGAGACATTAATCCCTCGAGTTTCAACTCTGATTCTGATTTTTTCGTGAGCGATGACGTAAAATCGGAAATGTGGTGTGAATTATTTCTCAAGATTGGCTTGATCGACGTTGATCAAACTTTGATGTACGTATAGGTGTACACAAGAGCTTGGTCTGAAAAATGTAACAACTCACCCCCACCATCTCCCCCTTTCAAAAAAAACGATTCAATATTGTGATCTCTTTACCTAT
Organism: Thermobia domestica; assembly: GCF_964235325.1. Lineage (NCBI taxonomy): Eukaryota > Metazoa > Arthropoda > Insecta > Zygentoma > Lepismatidae > Thermobia > Thermobia domestica. The sequence continues at coordinate 17,250 of NW_027656139.1, forward strand.
GAAGTTCTTCGAGAAAAAATATTTTTAAAAAATAGGTTTTAGATATCGCTTTAACCTAGAATAACCTATAATGTCCAAAATTGTACCGCTGGTGCGCCATGGTTAAAATTGCCTTCAAACCCGCACCGCACATGAACGGGGCCAATTGGTTATTATTTTGCATATTTATAGTGAATGAATGAGACATCTCGCTCGAGAGACCCCAAAATACAGAAAAACGTCACCGGTACGGTTAACAATTCTTAAAACTTCATAATAATTGAACTTTCGTAAAATACCCACTTTTTGGGTAGGTAAATACAAAAGAGGTAAATACCCGGGTAAATACCCAATTTTCATTTACCTACCCACTGGGTATTTACCCGACCCACATCTCTAGTTTCTCTGTTTCATAATATTTTCCCTAGAAGGGAATGGAAAAAGGTGGGGAGAAAAAGGATTGAGGTTGCAATTGCTTTAAGAGGATAAACATATCTCGTAGAAAAATATATATGAATATATGAAACACGTAATACATTAAACCAAGTAAATTTGTCCTTTTAATTTTCAATGATCCAGTGATACCTACTAGATTCAATCAGGTGACTAAATCACAGTAAGAGTACTCAAGTATTGGTGTAGGTAGAATATTTTCTAGGATATCATGTGCCCTTCTGTAACGACCACATTTTAAATCTGTGGTCCACCGGTATGCTAAGGAGGCAACACTGTTTTAGAGAAACCTGAACCATTCTATGAGTAGTTATTATAGGGTGGAGCGAAATTCTTTTCTTCATTTTTTTTCGAAATTCGAATTTGGATATGTGGCAAAAGTTGCATTATATCATACTACTTTACCATAGAAAATTTTAGTTCTCTAAAATAATTTTTAGCCGGGGCCCAAGAGGTCTTAAATTTGCGATTTTGTAAATGAATTTCCATTTACTATGTAACTATTCGTCAAATTTCGCTGGAAGTAGACTGTAAGTTGTATTGTGGATAGAGGCCAAAAGATGCATCCTGTATCAGTAGATAACAACAAGAATTTTTAATTCACTAAAATTATTTCTGCCCGAAGCGCAATAGCCCTGAAATTTGGGAATAATTAGACGAAAAGTGATCAACTATAAGCATTTTGCTAGTTTGCCAAATTGCCATAAAGAAGCTTTTAACTACTTAGTAACAGTCTTTTTCTGATATAACGAACTTGTTGGCAGTATTAAGTCACTAGTATAATAGTTTGGTGGGTGGAGATAAGAAAGTACAGAACGAAATCAGAGCCCGCGCTCGTGCAAGTGCTAAAGTCTTGTGCAACTGTTTGGCAGCCTGATGATTGTTATTAGTGTGTTGTACGAGTGCACACGCAACACGTGTCTGGTTAGCGGCCGTGTTGATACGTCAGTGATCTGATTAGTTTTGCGCTCTTATAGTTACTGGTGGGTTCATTATCTACTACTGTGTTACAGCCTAACGTCTGGAGCTTCTGTTTTGTGCTATAAAGAAGAAAAAAGATGGCAAATTCAACCAGGAAGAATGTGTCAAGAGCAGAAGAGATGTTTTGTAATGCCAAAGATCTCGACTGGAGAACGCTTTTAACTTACGAAGACGTTATGGCATGTTATTTATTTACGCATCAGCAGCTGAAGGGAGGCGGAAGCAAAGAACCAGCAGAGAATTTGATTTCCAGGAAGGTAGCAGAAATGGTGGAAGATATTTGGAAACGTGCTTCAATTTCTGTTGTTTTCTCGGCCTTATATCAATAATGAACAACAATTACCACAGAAAACTGAAAAATATTTTTAAATTGGCGGTAATAGAGAGCATGAAACAAGAAATAAATTACCTGTACAAGAATTGAAGGAGTAGAACAATAAACCGTTTGATATACCAGCTTGCAAGTGTTTAGATTTCACGGCATGTCGTTGTACGACAGGACACTCGAAGTATCTGAATCGGAAAGAGTGTGTTATCAGACCAAAGGACAAGTAGAAAAATGGTAATCGGTTGTATTGATGTTACCTGGGCAAAGAAATTGAAGAAAATAGAAGAAAGGAAAGTCGAAAAGCAATCTTGCGGTCAAGCTTTCAATCAACCCAGTACCAGTTATATTATTGAATCTTTAGACTCCTCATCTTTGGAAGAAGAAAAGAAGGCAATAAAGTACACGCTGAAACTGGAGGAGATCCTGATTTTAGTTAGAAGTATCCTTTGAAGACTAGAAAGCAATCACAGATTGCATACACGCAATTGAGAAAATTCCTCCCAACATTAGCAAAAGTGAAGGAGAAAACCGGTGTAACTGAAAGAAATATTGCAGCTATTCCTACTGAAGTTTTGGAAGATTTTAATATTATGAGACATAATTGACAGAAGTAAAATACAGAGAGAGATTGAGAAAAAGTGTAAAAGATAAGAACTAAAGTGACTGTTAATAAAGTGAATCCTCGTACATCTACTATTTTGATGGAAAGAAAGATCAAACACTTGTGATGTCCGGCTCCGGAAGTCACAGATCTGAAGAGGAAAGAACTTTATTGTGTCCTTGAAGAACTGGGTAATAAATTTCTCGGCCATGCCTCTTTAACAGTTTCAGCATCAGTAAAGAATATTGCTAGTTCCATCTGCCGCGAATTACAAAAAAACAATGTGGACCTATCAGATATGGTAGCGATCGGCTGGTACTAATACTAATGTTGGGTCAAAAGGAGGAAGATTAAAGTGCTCGAAAATCCATTTAGGGAGGCCCTTGCAGTGGTGCATATGTTTACTAAAAGAAATCGATGATGTAACTATTGGTACTATGTCTCGTCCTATTGGTAGATCATTGGTGAATTGTAAAACAAATCCAGTGCGTGGCTTTGGAAAGATTTCTTCAGAACTCCCTACATTTCTAAATGTGCTTGATCTCAGTTATGATCAAAGGTATTTATATGAAATATGTCAATCTGTCATAAAAGAAGACTGATAAAAAACTAGCAGATAAGAAACCTAGGAAACTTTCGTATGCTCTCTGGTTAACAACGGCTTGCAAACTTTTGCGTCTATACGTATATATCAACGCCAAAATCTCCAGAGGAGCTCAAAACTTTCGCAAAGTCCGTAATAAAAGTATACGCTAGTGTGGTTCAGCATAAAAATAAAAACGGAGCTAAACATTTGTTTTTGACCATAAGCAAGAACCATACAAGACTTCTTCAATAGAAATGCGTTCTATACGAATCCTGAAAATATTTTCGTTGCCATGATTGGTAACGACAGATCAGCTACGCGAATCCTTGCTGCCGATAAAATCTTCCAATCCAGAAAACAATGTAAACGTTTTGAATTTCGTTCCTTCCAAGTTCCAGTATTAAACTTCAAGGCTAGTAATTACCCAGAAATGATAAACTGCAATAAATGTAACAGAACCGTTAATACTGAGTCATATGACAGATGACAAATTGCGAGAAATGTGTTCTTCGAAAAATACACGTGCTGATATCCCTGAGTTTCCATGTCATTCACAAGCAATGGAAAGATTAGTGAAAATAGTTGAAAATAGTTAGTGAAGCTTCTTCGTCAGTATGTGGGCCACAAGAGATTTCTTTATTGACTTAAGAAAATACATGACTACTTTTCAGATAAAGTCGCAGTATTTTGCCTGAAGACGTGAAAGAAATTTATGAAATATTCAGTCCAATATTGGTAGGTAGGTGGGATGGAACTTGACAGCAACAACCTCCTTGTGGTGAGTTCTTGGAAGATGTAGCCTGTAACAGAGAATATTAACTTCGATAGTCTTGGAAATCCACCTGGACACGACAATGAATCTTAACACCTTCAAATTACAGTCTCCTTCTAGAGAAAAGCTGCCTCACAAATTCACAATAAACGTGTATTGATTTACAAAATCTACCAAACTTAAGGCCTATTGAGCCCCGGCTAAAGAATATTTTAGAGAATTGAAATTTCCCCTGGTGAAGTACTACAATATGACTGCAGCTTTTGCCCTATATCCGAATTCGAATTTAGAAAAATAAAAATTTGGGCTCTTTTCACTCATTTACAACATCTATCAAACTTAAGACCCATTGCGCCTCGGATAAAAATTATTTTAAGTTGAAATTTTGCATGGCAAAGTACTACAATATCAAGCAACTTTTGCCCCTTATCCAAAATCGAATTTCGAAAAAGAAAATTTTAGGCCTGTTTTCACTCCACCCTAGTAGTTATGCCTACGTACTCAAGCCCACGGATGATAGCAGCAGTAGTTTGATTCCATGTACTATACGCAAATTACATCTAGATATAATATATATTATTGGTTCTTGCTGGGAGTTTGATTTTACGTATTTACCGTATTACAAAGGAGAGAAAATGAAACAGGTAACTGGCTTTCCATAATTGTGTAGTATTATTAGCGGTGACATGAAGCGAGAACGTGAAACAAAAACACAGACAGGAATGGCGAAAGAAACCTTTCGGGGAAAGAAAATTACATTTTGTGGGTTCTTGATCAAAGAATTAAGAAAAAGACTCATGTGGAGTATTGTACTGCATGAGATAGAATAATGAGCATTGTGCAAAAGCGATGAAAAAAGACTGGAATCTTCTGAAATGTGGGCATGAAGAAAAATGGAGAGAAGTAGCTGGATCAAGCGTAAAAGAAATGAGAGAGTATTGGAAATGGTAGAAGAGGAAAGAACAATTTTAGATGTGATTAAAGAGAAAATGGTTGATACTAATTGAGAAGCACGTGAATCATGAGGTACGTGAACAAGAGGGTAGGAAAGGGAGGAAGGAGAAGAAGGCGGCTATAGTTGATGGCCAGTATTAATAGAGAATAATCGTACACGCAAAGGAAGGGGTTAGCTGAATGCTACGGTGTATGGAAGCTTCTCAGTTGCCCTACCAATAATGGCAGAACAAACAACATTTATGCATGTGTTATAAAATATCAAAATATAATATGTACTAGCTGAACCTGCGCTCTCTACACAGCGCATCATTCACATATGAGCATGAATCTCCTTGTCATTTCTCACAATATCTGTATCTGCCCCTTTACAGACACAAGTGAAAGACGTCTTGGTACAAAATCGGCAAGGAGTATCATAAAGAGAAGATTTTTTCGGTTATTTTTTTCCCAATATTTCGCACCGTTCGGTTATTTTTTTCTCAATATCTCGCACCGTTTGCAAGATTTGATCCTACTTCCGGTTGGAGTTTCTAATTCAAGTATGACTAGTGTTTCCTTTCTTCTTGCATGCAGTATGTAATAAGCAAATACATTACACACACAATTAATTATAATGTCAGTTATATATGGTGTTCATTGGGCAAAATACTCCAAAAATAAAGATTCATCTTAGACTGGAGAAATTGTTATCCTTCGTATTTCATTATAATTTGGCCATGAAACAAACGCCTGAGTCATATGCAACCCCTATATACAACAATGTGATGTTGGAATGTATAATGCGTAGGATATGATGCTTTAGTTTTCTTTTTAATTTCAACACCCAGTGTACCCGTAAAAATGTAATAAAGAAATAATGACCATGTTTTCTTTAAATATTCAATTAGAACCGGACAATCTACGCAAAATTTGCAATCGATCAGTGAAAACGTCATCTTTCTAGAGCCTGTAGTTTCCGAGATCTCATTGTCGAAAGTATAGGCCACAAATATATAAACGCCCACAAACGTATAGTTTAAAAGAACTCCAAAGATGACAGTACAATTCATTTTCATTGATTTTGGAGAAAGCTTATTAAAATACAAAAGCTTTGAACAATAATTTTAGAAAATAAACTTTATGAAAAAAGATCTATTTAATAAATAATTTATTTAAAGTACACATACTTTAAAATATCTGTCTTTGTTAAACTTGAAATCACAAATACCCGTAAATCAAAGGTTTGAAATCATAAGTTAGAGGTTGGAGCTCAGGCGCTTTTGTTACTGTTGTAGCATTTTAATAGATAGATGCTATCGAGAAATGTTACATTGTAAACATTTTATCCTATATAAGCTGCGGGAAACAAGTTCAGATTTTCAGGATGTGCCACTGATCCCTATAGTTAAAAAAGAAAGTGACTATTTGCTTTAATTTTATCCATTACGCTATTATTTATGTTCTCTATTACTCCATGGTGGTGGAAATGGAGGTCACCGTAGTTGACATGTCTTTCGATGTAGCTGTCTTTTGGTAAATCTAAATCGTATTTTATGCTATACAAGAAAAAAGAAGGTTCCTACTACACTATGCAATAGTCAATATTATATTTGAAAAAAAAAATCTGTTTGATGTAACATTTTTTTTCCTTCGGTGATTCCTATTACTCCTCGCCCTACTAGACTTTATTCCCCTCAGTTTGCATGACTTTGTTCCATGTACAAGTAAATAACTAAACTTAGAATGATCTATATTCCTTTACTAAGCACAAAAAATATATTTCTTAAAAAAATATACAAGACTAAAAAAGAAATTTGTTTACTATTCAAATGCATTGCAAGCAAAATATGGAACCGTCTGGTAACTTCAAAGAAATCGGATGTATAACATATATTTTCGTTTTTCTTCTTTCAAAACTTGACCTGAAAATTGAAAGTGTTAATTTATCTCATTTAGCAAGTGTCACTGCTCTAATTAACTAGAGTTATTTAATAGCTATATTAGATCGTGTAAACACTTTAGTCATTTTGCAGTTTCCTCTGGCGATCCATACAGGCCACGTGTTTCAGTCCTGTCTGAGAATGAAAAATCGCTCTGTAATTACTTACACGTGACTATTTTTAATGTATTACGCTTCTCGACTTCCCCTCCCCAACTACCTGTTTGTGGTTTTTTCACATAGGCATTTTCTTCCAGCTTCACTGGAATTCTGATTCTAGAATATATATATATATATATATATATATATATATATATATATATATATATACTTAACTTTAGATAAAAGGACTGAAATGTTGCTTATCATAACTGAAATGCACAATTGCTGGTACTACTATGCAACTATTTGAAACTTTTTAAAACTACTTTCATGGTTACAGAGCTTGCATACAATCTCATCCTATATGATTGTTGATTGGGATATGGTTTGGATATTTATAATTGAACGATATACTTCCGTATCGAAATATCAATAGTACATGAATGTATGACTGGAAAACAACATGAAATTAAGTTATGAATAAATTATGAGTTTTTTTCCCCCAAGGATTAAGCCGAATTTTGACATTTCTACTATCATCCCATAAGAAAAAAAAATCTACAAATCTGTCATTGGTGTGTAACAGGAACAATGTCTTAAGATGAAACATACACTATCCATAAAACCTCATTGGGCTAAACATTATAACTAACTAACTCTATGGCGTATGGAACCCGGAGGTTCAATGCCACTTTCACAAAAGCTCTTCATTGACTTCTATCCTTAGCCAACTGGATTCAGTTTCTTTTTTATATTCTTATTTCTGCGAGATTCATCTTAATATTATTTTTCCATCTGAGCCTAGGTCTTCCTAATGGTCGTTTTCCAATTGGATTTCCAGTCAAAAGCGTTCCTACTTTTTCCATTGTGGCTACATGACCTGCCCTACATGAGTCTCCAAGACTTGGTGACCGCTAATAAAGTTTGGTAAATGATATAAATTAGGTAGTTCCTCGTTATGAAGTTTCCGCCATTCCCCATTCCCGTTCCTCTTTGAGGCCGAATATTCGTCTCAAGATTTTGTTCTCAAATACTTTCAGTCTACTCACTTCCATCAGAGTAAGCGACCATGTTTCGCAACCATACAGAACAACAGGCATGATTATCGTTTTATATATTTTAGGTTTCAAATTCCTCGACAGAATTCACAATGAACATGATATGAGTGCCAAATCTCATGCGTACTTTTCGAGAAAAGCGATAAATAGTTTTTATTTACCTAAAAATTAATGCTGTATTACGCCATCTATTACTATTGGACATTGGAGTATGCTCTCGCTTAGCTTCTCATTATGCCACTAGCAAGACAACAGAATAGTTAACGAGAATTACGGCAGAATTATGATTAATTCTTAAACTTTTATTTTTGGTTTAGTATAACACTATGTAAAGATGAATAGTAGAGCCTAATCGACAGCTGATATCGAGTTGAACAAAATAAGATGTTTGAAGGCAAATTCCTATGCGTAGTTTTCGTTTCGAGAAAATGGTGAAAATTAATTTTTATAGGTTGAAATTATGTCGTTTGTTGTCAATGATAATTGACAGTTCTTATTCTTCTGGAACAGATTGCTTATATAAACAGTATATATATATATATATATATATATATATATATATATATATATATATATATATATATATATATATATATATACAGTGGCGGATCCAGGATATGATCAAGGGAGGGGCTAAACCATAATTTGCCGTTTTATCCAATGTAAAGCAGAATTGAAGCCCATTTTATCCAGTGTAAACCTGAACGTCAAGGGAGGGGGCTATAGCCCCTTACCCCCCTTTTAGATCCGCCCTTCTATATATATATTGTATGTGTATTGCTATAGCCAAAAAGGCATTCAACAAGAAAAGATCACTCTTAACTAGTAGACTCAAGTTGCACCAAGGAAGAACTTGGTCTAGTGCTATACGTATATGGAGCATTAGACTGTATGATTCAGAAACTTGGATATTAAGGAAGTTAGAGAAAAAGAAATATTTAGAGAGCTTCGAAATATAGTGTTGGAGGAAGATGAAGAAGATACAATGGACAGAGAGAAAGTAATAAATGAGGATATTTTGAAATGGATAGGGGGAAAGAGGACGCTACTAGCCAGTATTCTTCGTAGGAAGGACAATTGGAATGGACACAGCTTGCTAAGAAACTGTCTTCTTCATACCGCCATAGAAGGAACGATGGAAGGAAAGCGAGGAACAGGAAGAAGAAGAACCCAACTGATCGATGATTTGAAAAAAAAATATTGGGAGTTAAAAGACGAAGCTTACGATCGAGAAACGTGGAAGAAACATTTCCATGCCCAAACCTAAAATTGAGGGAAAAAAGCATTCCCAGGACCTGCCAAAATGCAGAATACTCAATAATAATAATAGTAATAATAATAACTAACTAACTAACTAACTCTATGGCCTATGGAACCCGGAGGTTCAGTGCCGCGTTCACAAAAGCTCTCCACTGACTTCTATCCTTAGCTAATTGGATCCAGTTTCTACTTTGTATTCCTATCTCTGCGAGATCCATCTTAATATTATCCTCCCATCTGCGCCTAGGTCTTCCTAATGGTCGTTTTCCTATGGGTCTACCAGTCAAGACTTTGACAGCGTTTCTACTTTCTTCCATTCTAGCTACATGACCTGCCCACCTAAGCCTCCTAGACTTGACGACCCTAACAATGTTGGGTAAACCGTATAAACTATGTAGTTCCTCGTTATGAAGCTTTCGCCATTCCCCATTCTCGTTCCTCTTGGGTCCGAATATTCTTCTCAGGATCCTGTTCTCAAATACTTTCAGTCTATGTTCTTCCCTCAGAGTAAGCGACCATGTTTCGCAACCATACAGAACAACAGACATGATTATCGTTTTATATATTTTAAGCTTCAAATTCCTCGACAGAATTCGCGACGACAAGAGATTTTGAACCGAATAGTAACACGAATTCCCTGTTTTTAGTCGACATTTAATTTCTTCGTGAATATAATTTTCGTCTGTTAATAATAATAATAGTAATAATAATAATAATAATAATAATAATAATATGTTAATTACCAGATTCTATTTATTGTTGTTTATCGCACACTGTCGCACTTAGCAGTGATGGACATACTCGTCACGGTGGAACACATACCTCTAACAGTGACGCATATGCTATTTGTAATTAAACCAAATAGACATTAAGAGGGAAAAGTTATGGAAATTCCCCATATAAATGATACGGAAGAGAACACCGCATAAATATTAAAAGAAGATAAATTTGGTTGTTTAAAATGCGCATTGGTAAGTTTGCATATGTGTGTGTCTGTGTGTGTCAGCAACCTCTACCACTGTGGCAAGGTTTCTTCCCACTTGAACACTCACCAAACTAACAGTTGGAGAATATTTCTATTCTTAGCATTATATTAATCATTTGGTGGATGGATGAAGCAAATTTATCACTGTAGAATAAAAATGGCCGCAAATGTAATGGGTTGTACGTGCAGCATACGCATTGTGCAAATGATAATTTAAGTCGTCAAAACAAGGAGAGAATGCGAGAGGAGCAAAATATAAGAGGCCAAGAAAAGAAGAAATATGTGGAGTGAGGTAATTATCAATCTGTAGGCCGAATGGGCGTGGCTGTTATTTATGAACACGACTATTGATCTTTCAGCCAAGGTTACGAACACCTTCTATTTCTCAGATTCTCTCCCTTGGCATTTGATAAATGTTGCACCTATCTTTTGAACAACCAACTTCCAAACACACACAAAAATGCTCTCCATATACCTTACAGCACTTTTCATGTACAGGACGATACAAGAAAACTTTGGTGAGAAAGTAATGATTATTGTTAATATTTGAATTTCTCTTTCTCTCTAGCAAGTGTGTACGGAGAGTTGATTGGTTGAAGCTTAACGTCTCTGTTGTACATCAAGGCTATAAGTGATCTGAACCTACAGTTTAACATGTGATTCGAACTATGGGTTCCTCCGGGAATCGAACTTCCGTACATACTTCGTTTTCCACCACAACTTTGGTAATGTGATTTGATTCCCTTGTGCTCTAAACATCCCATATATGCCCTCGAATCTAATATCCTTCTAAACTGCATTACGAAGACATTATTGTATAATTAGAAATTGTATAATTAATAAGTTTCATCCTTAAACGGCTTACTATCATAGATGAAACAAGAGAGGGCCAGCTCCCTGAACACTGATGCACCTTAGAATACCGTAAGACTACGGGTAAGGTTTTTCCAATTCGCGGAAGTAAGAGGCTATGCCCCTAACAAAATATCCTACTTACACGAATGTTTACTACTAGCGCATTTACTCTATACGTAAGATCGATCAAGGTGTTCCATATAAATCAATGAATGTCTCAGAGATGACCAAAGTGAGGGAGACCTAGTATTAAATTGTAATATTATATTAGAAATAAAATTCACTTACTAACAACCTACGAGAAGAGAGGAGATAATGGCAAAAGTGGTGGATGATTAAATAATCATGCCCACAGGAAACGCACTTAAGTACGCCTCGTATACGTTCTCCGATTCGAAAAAAAATGCACCACACATGTCTGTAAAGGGCATGCTAACTTAAGTTTCAAAGTTTCAACAAGCCTGCCACGAAATGACGATATAGTTGTATATGGATCACGATCCGTGTTCGTAATGTCAGGACAATGGCAGCGAATACCTGAAATGCTATTGGGCAATTAAGTTTTTCGAGTGTATCAGTACAGTGGAGATACGAAAGGCCTAGTTGTTGTTTCTCATAATTGTCGCTCCCAAGGGTCGTGACGTGAGAGTACTCTATCGCTAAAGTACACAGTTAGAGACAGAGTATTTCCACAGTAAATGTGCTCCTTGAGTGCATCGATTGTTGGAGACAAGTGTACTTATTTTGCACCCTGCCCTCTCTTCATTGTCGAGAATCTTTGGCGGTATTCAATGATGATAGTCGTTTCTGTCTCGAACATAGTGCCATGTATATATCTGTAGACATAGCGCGTCATTCTGATATGGGGAGCAATAAACTACATATCCCTCTTACCTCTAGTATTTATTCAGATGAACGTGGCTAGTGAGTGGGTCTTACATTCGTGACGTCGTTAGTCATATTCTCTGATCTTATTCCAAAACTTCACGAGATAACGCGCGTTCCCATACCGGAACGACAAATCAGACTCTGGCTTCTACCTTGTCTTGCTAGGTTTCCGGACTTTAGGCCTATTCCAATCAAGCACCTGACACAAATGGTAGGACAGTGTCTAAGCACCAGGTGGGCATCGGTTACGACCACCACTATTCATGCTACCTGCCTGAAATTCTATGGCCGCTGGTTGTTTGCACGCCGATATATTAAGGCGCACGGGATATTAAGATAAGTACTACAGTATATATCAGTGCTATTCAACCGTAGGTACGCGAAGATGTTTTTTGGGGTACATAATCCTAAAATAAGCATATTTCCAATATTTATTGAGTTATCATAGTTGGAGAATTTTTCTTTCCAATGGTTTCTCTGCGTTAACATCAATAAAAATGAAGCACAGAAATTGCTTGAATCCAGAATTAGCTCTTATTCTCGCACTCTCGAAGATTTAACCCAAAAGCGAGGAGTTGGAAACAAGCTCAGTCATCTCTTTAACAGGTTAGTTCTAAAGTTACTTCTAGTTTTTGAATTTTTAACATTATCGTCAGTGTGCGAAATATTAGGGAGGATGAAGGAAAAATCCCTCTCAGTAGAAATCGATGTCTCCCATATGTTTTGAAATTTCCCGTGTTATTTTTTTCGGATCTGCATTTTATCCCCCTGTAAATAGTCTGTTGACTTGCACACTGATTGTCCTTTTGTTGGGTCTCTGTTTGTCCCCCTTTTTACTCAACACAATATGTGTATTAAGTTTAATTTCTTTTAAACAACTTCAGGGGTACACAATTGGATGACGAACTGTGTCTAGGGGTACGCGAGGAGAAAAAAGATTGAATAACACTGGTATATATGTTCTTGAATATCTTGCATAACATGCTCGGATTATTAGCACTTACCTTCACCTCCTTTTTGTGTACCTATTTTGGGTGGAATTGGTGAATTACTATGAAGTGTCCTCAAATCATTTTTCACTGGTATAAATTTCGAGGTACAACTGTTCGGAATTAAACTATGAGATGTATTCAAGAGCGATACTTACAAGTACTGATAATAAAATTAACGGTTAATGAGGAATGAAAAATTAAATTAATAGGAGATGTGCGTGTTAATTGTAGAAAATATTGTCATGAGCTCATAACTAATATCAAAATAAATGAAAGTAAAAATTATTGAAAAGCATAATTCTGTCCTTTGTATTGTACATAATAATGTTAGTTGTAGCTTGCACGTAAGGAGAAAGTGTGGGACTTTAGGGAAATTTCGTTTTGTCTATATAGGTTTGCAAATGCCAAAGTTATAGTAGAAGACTCGGGTACGATTCCAGACAAGAACTCACGTGGTTCAGATTCTACGTTAAGATGTAGGTTCATGTCTCATGCTTCGGTGCTGAAATGAACAGTAAACTGCAAATCCATCAACTAAGCCAAAGACGTAAGGAGTTTCCCTTATTCGCTACGAAAGATTTTTTCTGTGCGTGCTGTAGATCCCTGCAACTCTAGGTATAGGCCCTGCTAATGTTATTAAATATTCCGAGGAAACAGTGACATTTTATGACAATTTTTGTTAAGTGATACGACATTATCGTACATCTATAAACGATTATGTTAGGTGTTACTAAGCTTATTGAAATTAGAAACGTATCCAAGCGTGGCACTTTTATTATTGATAGAAGCGATATCTCAAAGATCCCAACTTTAAGGTCCATTTTCTCGTGATCCCATGGACAGATATCTCCAAAGATAATTTCATTGGATTCAACATCCTCAAGTTATAGTATAAAACGCACAATTTAAAATCTATCCAAGCGTGGACACTTGGGTGTCCAATATACAATGCAATCCGGAGTTTGGAATAGTAGAACTTTTGAACCTGAAGAGATATACAAATAATGGTTATAGCAAAATGAAGCTTCATTCATGCATATAATTTTAAACTAGGAAGGAACTATTGAAATACACTAGAAACCACACAGTGTTGCCAGATGTAACCGAAGGTGTAAATCAAATTTTTTTGCAAAACATGTAAATTGACTCACAATTTATACGTATGGATGTTCTGTCGTTAATTTTAATAGCCAGCAATGTAATCACTCCAGAAAGTAAAGAGTAAAATATTTTTAAAAATAGCCGTGGACAGGCAAAGTTATATATGGAAAATATTAGTTACTATTCAACTTGTTTTTTTTCTTTTCTAGCTTTATTCGTTTCGAAACTGCATTTGACGTTATGACTTTAATCTTTTTCTCTCTTTTAAAAAAATAGATGCCATCATCATATAACGAAAATGTCCATTCAGCTTATTGCTGATCAATCAACGAGATGCAACCCACATTAAATCTATTTCATACACACGGCCATTTTCAAAGCTAAATCAGACGAAACATTTTCTGTAATCAATAAACGTTCATTTAATCAAGCCCACAGTTATCTCTCTGTCTCTGTACCAAACATTTATACCTCCAAACTTAATCAACCGGTTTTACCATATCATAAAATTTTATAGCAGAATTTATACACAATATATTATATATATATATATATATATATATATATATATATATATATATATATATATATATATATATATATATATATATATATATATATATATATTATCTTGTTCAATGAAACCAAAATCCTATATACAAATTACTTGATCGCACGGACAATGTTAACAGAAAAAGTCACGACATTACGCTATAATGTAACACGAAGATTGATAGCGAGTTCGTTTTAGTTAAGCAAGACTTTCTGTCAATTTTTAAGTCCACGGAATTAATTTGACATTTATATTTCAATATTAGCGCACTGAAAGTTTATTTCTATGCCAACAAATTTGTTCTAACAAAAAAAAGTCTTAATGCAGAAATCATTTATATCTTAACAACACAAGTTATATAATTAAATTCATAATATAAATGTCCGTTTTCAGCACTTTGGCACTAATATAGACACATCTGCTTCAGTTCCATTTCACAGTTTGGAAAAGTGGGACGTTTGCCACACTGTGATCATAAAGTAGGGAAACCAAAGCAGGTAGTAAACGTTTTGTAAAGACTAATATAACACTGCCGTCGAAAATAGTTTTGCCCCGTATGTTCACAAGATAAGTTAGTAGCAGAGGAATTCATAGTGAAGGAGTTATGGCAAGTGCTTCATTAATATTTTATGCGGGGAAAGAAAAATAGTTAAAACTAATGAGCAACTTTTAATCGTATACAATGCCATAATTAACACAAGAACAGTGAATTTTAATCACGAACGCATCCAAGTTTGGGGGGAGGATGTTGTAAGTCAAAACCATTGAGTCAATTTAGAAGCAGAAGTTACTGTTTAGGGGTAATATGTCGAAGAGGGGAAGACCAAAGATGAGATGGACCAACAAGATACAAGATGATTTGACAGAGAGGAGATGAAAATAGAAGAAGCCAGGGATAAGAGAAAGTTGAGAAAAATAATTAAAGAACACGCCGACCCCACATAAACATGGGAAGAGGCGAAGACAGTTGTATTATATCAATTTAGGAGTATTCGTTCCCAAATTACCCCTGGTTTGTAGCATAACACAGTGAAGCACACTCAAATCATAGCTAAAAAGTAACATTTTTCAAGTTACAAAGTTTCCATTTTTACTAAAATTTGGAAAGTACTTAAAACTTGGTAAGTTTATTGTTTATGGTTGAAACTAATCAAGAATAAGGAGCTAAAATGCGAAAACCTACCTCACGTTGTAGATTTGTAAGTATACATAATGTGATAAACGTAAATACTTAGGTAGTATCCTGTTTTCATGACATGCAATATATACTTTTACTTAGAACTTCACTATAATTTCCATTGCTTGCAGTTCAAATCGGTCATAAATAGATGGATAAAAGAAGAAAGGTTTCTGGAATTCTGAATTCCGTTACTTACGCTAACATTTTTTTAAAAGATAATTATCTCGACAAATTTCACCAGGTTTCTCACCAGGCTTTTCTTCGAGACCTGCAATCTGTGAAAAATGAAAGGGTCAAATAACCCTACTCACACCCAAACTTTAAAAAATCCATGGTATTTAAATAAAAATTATAACCGATTATAATGCAATATGTGCATATTTTTTTAAGGCTTCCCAATCAACCCACTTCCTTTTATGATTCCCATCATTACATGAACTAAAATATTTCGAAAATGAGGGAATGAGCCAACTCACCTCATCGCTTTCTTAAACTGTTCCGTATCATTTACACATTAAACAAATTGTTATGGTGAGGTTTTGTACCGTCAAGATTTCAACCCGCGAGATTTAGGCCTGACGAGATTTTGTCCCGCGAGTTTTTTT
Source organism: Thermobia domestica (assembly GCF_964235325.1). Classification (NCBI taxonomy): domain Eukaryota; kingdom Metazoa; phylum Arthropoda; class Insecta; order Zygentoma; family Lepismatidae; genus Thermobia; species Thermobia domestica. The sequence continues at coordinate 33,404 of NW_027656139.1, forward strand.
TTTTTCTTGGCGATGAGATTTCTCCCTATATCAGAAACTGAACTACGAAAATTTCTTCCTAATATATGAATAAGTGTGTCATTATAATTATAATATTTACTCATTTTTACTATAAAGGTAATCAAGAACGTTCCGTCGCTTTATCACCCACACCTTCGAACATCGTAATGTCACCTAAGACGTACCTCGAAGATAAAAATTAGTCCCCATCAGCGTCGACGACCTTCTGTCAACGTTCTGAAAAGCCATGGATTCCATCGCGGTAGAACTTGGTGGGCCGTGAAGCGAAAGTATCAAGGTCCAAGGGATGGAACAGGTGATAATTGGACACTACAATGTCCGGGAAGTATGGCGGATGCAATAGTGTTTCATATGCAAGCCGTAGAATGGAGTCCTGGATCATCCTAGGCACGTAGGGTTTAGCGTTGTCCTGTAACAGGAGGACCCCTTTGCGATTCAGAAGTGCTAGCTCCAGAGTTTTGAGTTTTACTCGAATACGGCTCAATTGCCGATTGTACACAGTTGCATTGATGCTCTGATCAGCTAGTAGCAGTTTTCTATGCACGATACCGTGAGCAGTCCACCAAACACACAAGAGGACATTCTTCTTGCGCAGTGCTGGTTTCGGCTGTTTTGGAACCGGTTCAGGGAGTGCTAACCAATGATGGCGGCACCATGGATCTTCGTACAGGACCCATTTCTCATCACATGTCAACAACCTGTCCAGAAATAGCCCCTACTTCTGCTCGATTTACCTTCTGGCCCGGAGTCAAATCATGTGGGACCCAACCTGAAGTGTTTTCCAAGTTGATGGAGGTTCTGCCGAATGGTTTCACCACTCACACTGAATTGTAGTCTCAGTTCTTCTCATGTCTGACGACTGTTCCCCTCAATTGCTACCTGAAGATCTCCATTTTGTACATGTGTTGGTTTTCCGGCACGCGTCTTCGAGTGTTTAGTCATCGTCCTTAAACTTGTTAAACCCCTGCTTTACTATCCTCATAGATATTGCCCTCACCAAAGGCCTGGCATATCTTCCGACCCGCTGCAGCGGCGTTTGACCCCATTTTGAACTCGTACAGCATACACGCTCGTATGATTCTCTGTGGAGGTCCCATGTTCACTCTGTCCTTACGCAATTTCACGGTGTAACTGATCTGGCACAATCAGGTATTATGTTAGATATACCCACACCAACAACTCACCTTTGTCCTATTTCCATTCTCATTCAACTCAAGGTGTGAGGCCAATTGAACACAGACCTCCACAAAAGCGACAACTTTCTTGGTTATTTTTATACTTAGACAGATAACCCCTTCTTCTTTAAATAGTAACTAAACTGCGAGACCTTTGTGGTTTACAACTCTCTACAGTTTCAGTTTATTATTTGGCAGAGTATTAGCATTTCTTTTTTAAAAATAAAGAAAATTGCTTTACTAATATTACACCATTTTTATAACGTTCAATTATAATGGAAAAGAGGAAGCCATATAAACCTTATAAAAGTTACAAGAAAAATGTTTGTTGTAACTTTATGAATTTAAATGAAAACATGAAACCAATTTCAAATATTTATTCTTCCTTTTAATTCACGTTCTTTGCACAAGTGACTGACTACTGCATCACACGATCGAACGAGATATTTGCTGATGAAATATTTGTTCCACTCGTATGTATGTAGATAATGCATTAATAAGAATTATTTAACAAGATGGCCTCTCTTTCATCACCTGGAATACAAAAGCGAAATATGTAGCTTATTATAAAGGTAAGCAAGAAAGTTCTGTAGCTTTTTCACTCACAAACTTCGAACATCGATACGTCACCTAAGACGTACCTCGAAGAACAAAAATAGTCTCCATCAGCATCGACGACCTTCTGTCAACGTTCTGGAAGGCCAAGATTAAATCCCGGTAGAACTTGATGGGCCGTGAAGCGAAGAAGGTATCAAGTGCATTTTGCATCTCTACTAGGGATTTGAACTGGAGTCCCCTAATGTAATTGTCCAAGGGATGGAACAGGTGATAATCGGACGGTGCAATGTCCGGGAGTATGGTGGTTTTAATAGTGTTTCCTATCCAAGGCGTAGAATGGTGTCCCGAGTCATCCTAACCATATGCAGCTTAGCGTTGTCCTGTAACAGGAGGACCCCTTTACGATTCAGAAGTGCTGGCTCCAGAGTTTTGAGTTTTTTTGACATGACTCAACTGCTGACAGTACACTGTTGCATTAATGCTCTGACCAACTGATAGCAGTTTCCGATGCACAATGTCGCGGGCAGTCCAGCAAACACACAAGAGGACCTTCTTCTGGTGCAGTGCTGGTTTCGGCTGTTTTCGAACCGGTTCATGGGATGCTAACCAATGAAGACGGCACCATGGAGCTTCGTACAGGACCCACTTCTCATCACATGTCAACACCCTGTCCAGAAATGGCTCCTTCCTCACACGAGACAGTGAAGAAACACAAGGTATCTGGTCGCGTTGCGTTCTGGCCCAGAGTTAAGTCATGTGAAGCCCATCGACCTAACTTGTAGTGTGTTCCAAGTCGATGGAAGTGCTGCCGAATGATTTCACCACTCACACTGAATTGTACTTCCAGTTCCTCACATCTCTGGCCACTGTTCGCTTCAATTACTGCCTGAAGATCTTCATTTAGTACATGTGTTGGTCTTCCGGCACGTGGTGCGTCTTCGAGTGTTTCGGCACTGTCCTTAAACTTGTTAAACCACCACTTCACTGTCCGCGTAGTCACAACATCCTCACGAAAGGCCTGGCATAGCTTCCGGCGTTTGACCTCAGTTTGAACTCGTACAGCATACATGCCCTTATGACGCTCTGTGGAGTTCCCATGTTCATTCTGTTCTTACACGGTGTAACTGAACTACCACAACTAGGTAGTATGTTGGATATACTCACACCATCAACTCACCTTTGCCTTATTTCTATTCGCATTCAACTCACGGTGTGAAGGCCAATTAAGGCAACTCACATAAAACGACAGAACTTTCTTGGTTACATTTATAAATACAGGTTGCATAGTAACAAAACTGACACAAAGTTATTTAAATTAGAATTAAGAAAGAGCCTTCTCATATAGCCTGCATATTTTATTGTAATGATAATTTATTAACTTGATGAGATGCTGGCCGTCAAGGATTGACGCAGACCATACTTTTTTTAATTAAAAAAAACATACTCTTTATATCTCTCTATTTTAGCCCAACGAACAAATTATATACTCTATAATAAAATTAAGTCTTTATCTAGTTTACTCAAGACGATCATCTTATCACCCGACCGCAATGACGAAATGGGTCACGGATTACTTAGGTCACATTTTTTGTCCGGGTTACCCGGGATTGAATCTTGCTTCTGAGTCCTGGTTAGACATGACGACCTATAGGTATGCGCGCCGACTTGGAGAGACGTGGCAAACTAGATAGACCTCACATCACAACCCAGGCAGAGCCGATGAGCCAAAAGCAGCCGAAATAGTCAAGTATTGCTGCAGAAATTTATAGGAATTAGTTATATTCATTACTCAAATATGAATATTCACGTATTTGATTCTCGGTTTGATATTTCTGAATCATTGATATCATGTCTTGACTATTTCAAATGTAATTTCATGTATATTCGTCTTCTCATACTGAAAAATCATACAGTAGTTTTGAACACAAACTATTTTCTGCAAAAGACTTAACAAAACACTGGGCTTAGTGATACTCCTGATATTCTACACCTGATAAGTTTTATATGATCGTTCGATTGTACTTTGACGGTTTCTCATAAAAGATAAACGTGCAGCTTTTCTCTTTACGATTCTCACGTGTTTATACTCGAATAGGTCTTGTATGCAATTCTTACAGCAATGCTTTGACACCTACAGATGCACACAAGAAGAGACAGAATTAAATATTTAGTGAGAAAATGACAGATGAGATAATTTGGTTTGTTAAAAATACATTAGCACACTCTAAATACGTCGTTTCTGGGTCACTCCGAGACATAGGTCTGTCCCGGTCACTGTGGGTCACGCTCACCAGTCAGTCTGGGTCACCGGATGTGGTGGGTCAAGTCTGTGAGTACTTCCGGATATTTCTGATTAGTCCCAAAGGGAAATTAAGTACTCTTTAGTAAAACTACGTCTTCCTCTAGTTCAGATAGAAGTTTTTAGTGCCATCAGAAAAGTTTTAAACTGAAAACTAGTAAACTGAAAAATTAAGTTATTATCATTAGCATCATTATCATTGTTATTTAATACTAATAGTAGAAGAAGATAATTGTTAAATCATATTACACATCAACAGAAAACTGCAAACCCTATGATTTGTTGCTTGACAATAGCAAACTCAAAGAACAAAAGCCTTAGTCCCCAATCTTATGACTGTAGTAGCTTCTACTACTACAAAAGCAATATATCTGCTATGTAATATGAGAAAATATAACTATTACGTGAAATGGAATATTCAATTAATAATAATTCCTTCTTTGTCTCTAGCCCTTTTGTTAAAAGCAATACGACAGAAACTGAAAAATCATAACATTTAATTAATAGTTTTGACTTGCAAATGTCTATATAAAGAAAATCAGTTCCAATATTTCACTCAATATGTTTGTTTTAAAAATCTACTGTTTCCAGTTTGTTTAAAGCTTGTTTGGAATTTCATTCTAAAAAGAAGACTGATAATTTGATCACAAAATATTTTTCCTATTACCAGATAAACTGATCGGTTTGGTTTTTTTGGCGGGTGGAACGTATTGCAACCTTACGTAAGCACAGCATTTAAAATGGCTTATTGTCAAGTGTCCTCTCTGCTATTACAAAGAGAATGCGGCAGCTGTTCTTTCTATTTTCGTTTATGATTAAGAAGAAAGATAAACTGATTAAGAAGAAAGATATACACTATAGCAAACGTCCGATTACACAAATACTAAAAGAAATGAAACTAAAACAAGTTGATATGCCTAGGCATTTCACATTTTAATGCACCTTGAAGCTAATGGAGATCACCCCAACCAGGATATAAACTAGAAGCAACGTACGCCCTCCCCGGCTATTTAATGACTAGCGTGCACGCCCTTTGGTTTACAGGGTCCCAGGTTCGACTTCCGGTGGAAACACGTTGAAATTTGAACTCATTACGGTGTTTCGGATTCCATCTTAAACTTTAGGTCCACGTCGAAATTCGGTGCTGAAAAGAGGCGCTAAACTTTAACAACCCAACTAACTAATTGAAATAATTCACATCAAGATAACCAAGATAAGCATTCAGATAATTGATATGCCTACCTAAGATTTTTATCTTATTTTACTATAACAGAAATGTAGTAAATAAAACTCTTATTTTGACAATAAATAAATAAATAACAATTCCTGGCGCAGCAGCCCTTTAAAGAGCCAGGGCCTACCAACCGACTTACTGCGCTCATGCCTTTGGGGTGATAAGTGTGATCAGTCGTTGATGAGCTTCCCAATTCGTCGGTGGAGGAGCGAAGGCAACCTAGTTGATAGAAAAATGCCTGAGGGACTACGCCACGACGGCTTTAGAAGAAACATCCCTGTAAGCAGTGGCGGCTAATGTAAGTGTTGCAGCGTTGCGCAACGACCAAAGTATTTCAAGAAAAAAATATTATTATCAATAGTAGTAAAGAACAGAAAAAATACTTTTTAATACTTGCATATATACACTTTAAATAACATATTTTTTACTTCTGTAACTCTCCGTTCCGTTAATCCATTTTAAAAAGCGAAAAATAATCCGTCACAGAGTCTCTAATTTACATTGTGTTGCAGCGAGCATGCAACGACCAGATTCCTTCAGCGCGGGGATTGGAGCAAATGTTAAGTCTCTTTTCCCCTATCTCAGAAGTTAAAGGGACTGGTCGTTGCAGTGCTTCTGCAACACAGCACGATTTCCAGTGAACGAGAAGGTTTTTCACGCTAAATAAGATTTCTGAATTTTCTTTCACTAGCAATTAACAAATGGAATTTGTTTTTATGAATTCATATTTTTAAATTACGGGACCATACTGAAGTAAATCAATATAATGGCAATTAAAAAAAGTGATTGCAAAATTACAAAATAAGAAAGAAAATATCTAGTAGAGGAGAAAACAAATGAAAGTAGACCCACATTTACAAGTTAATTCTTAGCTTATATTGATAATGAAGGCTTCTTCTACAGTAATTTGTGAATGAAATATTAATAAGTCAGTATGTAGAATCGCCCCCCCCTCTGTGGATAGTATTTTAGTATAAACATATTTCTTTTATAAAATAAGTATATTTTATACTCTTGGTAATTTCCACATAAAACTGTATGATGGGGAACGCCACATTGAATTTGGGACTAATTAGCAATGCTCAGGGGCGTAGCCACGAGGGGGTCCACCGGGTCCGGACCTCCCAAAAATTTCGAAACTTGACTAACATTTGTAGACTTTCTTAATAAACTATACTTTCCTAACACAGAAACGATTGATGTAGGCTAAATATTTTATTTTACGCCTCATCATGTACTCTTCTTTTCTTATAAAAATAATCGTTCTATCATTTTTTTTTCTAAAAATATAGGTGATAGTAAGTAAGAATTACTTATCGTCTTTTCGGGTGCAGTATAATTCAGGTTCCATATTATGTAGACGTATTGGACCTCCCTCAAATACTTTGGACCCCTCCCAGTTAATATTTCTGGGTGTAGAACTGGCAGTACTGTTTGTTTTGATGTTCTTTGATTTTTTTGGCTTCTGTTACATGCTGATCCTTCATCTGGCGGTTTTCGAAGTTTCCTTTCCAGAACATATCACATTGGTAGGCATTGTTTCGACTCATGTGGAAGTATATTGTGTTCATCGTGCATTGATGGATGATTTGGAATGTAGTTTTTTTTCTTTTACGCACATGTGTGTGTGTGTGTGTGTTGATGTATGAATATGTGACATTCGGAATTCATATACCAGTACCTATTTTGTATCAGCTGTTTTGGTTTTTAATTTTTAGGTTTAATTTTATTGTGTGTGCTTTAATTCTGTAAATAACCTACAAATTCTGAATGAATTGTATACCATGACTTCTGTAAATAACACAAAAAACATTGACCAGCTTTCAACTGAGGAAAAATTTGCAATTAAATCTTAGACAAAACAAGCAAAGGGCAATTCAGGAGAGTGTTCGAAAAAAAAAATCCAGTTTAAATTTACAGGATATCTTATGCAGTAGTGTTGTTTGCACCAGATACATTTCCTCAATTTATTTTAAATTTTCCTGGATAAACTGTGAATAAAGTGCGTTCAATATACATTTTTTATAACACTAATCTCTGCTACGAACTCTCTTCAGTCAACGCTGAAGAGGAATTCGGATCACTGTCAAGGACTGAGTTTGCTAGAATGAATCGTTCGCAATAATCTAGAAAAAATATTTGGTGAATCTACAAAGCTTTGAAATTAATATTAACAGTACCTCTGGCGTCAGCAAAAGACGAAAAGTTTTTTTCCACATGAGAAAGAATTGACACTTTCAAGGAATTGAATGTCCCAAGAAAGGTTATCACCATTGGTTATGCTTTCCATCGAAAAAGACCTTACAATAAGAATACCAGAGTTCAACCAGCATGTATTAGACAGATTTGCTCCAATCAAAGAGAGGAAAATGAACTTACTAATTAATTAAGGTGATTAATCGGATAAAATGTTCTGCATTTTTTATTTTTTTAAAAACAGAATTTCATTTAATTTCACATGTCACATAGCATTTGCATCTAAAGTTATGCTGATTAGTCAATGAGTCCACTTTATATCTTCTGTCTCTTATCGCTCGCACTGCAACACCCGAAACCACAATCCACCGGCCGCCACTGCCTGTAAGGATTCATGTCTTTTCCGAACTCCAAAGGCATTGAACTTCAGTGAAATATTTGTGTCTCTGAATAATGATACTAAATAATACACCGAATTTCGTTAAGTTAGTACGTAGTTAGTAAGTCAAAATGAAATAACAGAGCTTTTCCGTATTTTACCACTATTTGCGTTTAAAAAAAATCGTGCAAAAGGATAATAATACGAGTGTTATTTTTTCAACCGCGCCACTACCCTCACCACCACCAGAGGAGAACCGGGTGAGATGACGCAACAGAGATAAGACAAATTACTCATTGAACGTCGCTATTTCCTACACCGACTGACTGACTCCACCACTGAATCATTATTGAGTAGCGAGAGTCAAAATGTATGGAGTGGAATTGAAATGCTCATCAAGTGTGAACCATGTGATAAATTCGATTTGTCCAGGAGGAAGCACATAATTCATCGTTGAATGAGTAACAGTTACGGTGGAAATTTTGTAAGTGATGACTAGACAGCGGATCTTCAGGTAAAAACCTATTTTTTCCTTGGCTCAGAATGAAAAATAAAGTCGCATATGAAAGTTTTATGTCAAATTAAAGCACTAGCACCAAGTTTTATTTCGTCTAAAAATGTCTAATTGAACGTTAGATCATATTTTTGCCTATTTTATGCAAAGTAAACATGTGAACATTATCGAAAGGTTAAACATGAAAAAACCGTTCTGTTATCACATGTTGGGTCACCACAGCAGGCAGGGTGGCAAAGATGGGGAGATTTTTTAGACCAGGTCAAGGAAAGGGAGGAAAATGGTTATGTTCCTGCCTTGTGAAAACAGTCACCTTATTCGAGAAGTGACCAGAGGACAGATGCCAGACTCTCTGAGTCGCCGTTACGCAAGAACTATGTGCAACCCACATATGATGAAGCAATATTCAGAATACGAAATGACATAGGAGATTCTTATATTTGGTCATCGATTGATGAAATCACTGACGACTTAGGACGATCCATTTGTAACTTGGTTGTCGGGGAACTAACTCTGAGGCACTATCCAAAGTTATTTGCGCCAAACAACTTTCAACAACCAATCAGGAAACAATAGCACACTTTATAAACAATTGTACCCCAACAATCTTGATGAGAAGAAAGTGATTCTTGCCTATACAGATGCTGAATCATACATGGTTGCTGCAATGAAGTTGCTGAAAGTGTTCTATCTCTCCTTTTGCACGTGACAGTCTCGCACATGGTTTAAATCATGTTGCCGAGCAGATAAGAGTAGAATTTCCAAAGATCAACAAAATGATCTCTACTGTAAAGAAAGTTTTTCTTAAGGCCCCATCAAGGGTACGGTCCTTTAAAGAAAAGCTGCCACCTCAACCAATGCTTACACGGTGGGGTACGTACCTGGTTGAAAGCAGTTGAGTACTATAGTGACTATTTCCCTGCAGAAAAGGATGTCGCTGAAGATTTAGTGGAGGATGCTTATACCGTTACTGCTACCAAAGAATTGATAAATGATCCTTCTATCCCTATTGATTCGGCATACATCCGATTGCACTACATATTTCTGTTCGGGTTATTGCAGAATTAGAGTGCTCGGGAATACCATTTTTTAAGAATATTGAGCTTTTTCAGGAAGTGAAGCAAAAGATAGCGGAAGTGCCAGGTAAAATTGGAGAGAAAGTAAAGGTATAACTTTAAAGTGTATTGGAAAAGAACGTGGGGCTCAAGAGTTTGTGTGGAGCATCAGATATTTTGGCTGGGAAACAAAGTGAATAAAATGCGAAATACCAATCGAAAATGTAGCCAAGTTGAAGTTTGCTTCCATCATGTCAGTTGATGTGGAACGTTCATTCTCTGCGTACAAGCTCATCTTCATCAACAAACGCCACCGTTTCACCATAGAAAACCTGGAAAAACTGCTTATTATTTACTGTGAGGCCAATTACGGCTTATGTGATGCAGAAAAGTGAAGGTTTTGTGTTTTGTACGGAAGCTTTATCTACAAACACATGGTTTTATTAAAAATTCGTAATTTCAGCAATATTTCAATATTGAGCAGGTTAAAATGTAAGGTAACATGACGTGTGTGCGTGCATTTCTGTATCTTAAAGTTTGTATTCAGATCGTAATGCATCATTCCATTCAAAAATAACTATATTTTATAAGAACCTATTTTTTCATTTTAAATGTCTAATTTAGTTTTTTTGGCACCTAAAACATACTTTTGTAGAACCTAAAAATCAGATGTCTAGTGATGACAGTGTGCACGAGTGCTGCAGAATGTTTAAACAGGGACTTATCGACTTACACGGCGAGACTAGCCAAGAGTGGAAACTTTTGGCGGCAGATGATCTTTCTGGATGCGTGAATGTGGTTCGTAAAAGGCGTTCATTATGATTTCTAAACTGTTTGATCTTGGAAGTTCAGGTAACTCGGCAGCTGGTTGGAGAAATCGAATTGTATTACATAGTTCACACTTGGCGGGCACTTTGATTAGACTCGATATGTTTTCACGCTCGCTACTCCATAATGATTAAACAACAGTGTCTGTCGGTGTGGCTGATGAGTGACGTTCAACGTCTTTTCACCATTTCAATCGTCTCACGTGCTTTTTCCTCTGGTGGCTAAACAGAGATTTAAAAAAAAGCAGCTCTCATACATCATATTTTGTTTGTGAAAATGCTCCTGATATAACAAATTTCGTGTCTTTATGTTCAAGAGTTTAAATCAAATACATAATAAAGTTTCCCCTCTTCCTCCACTCATTCGAGTTCAAATTCTAAAAATTCGTGCAAGTGAATGACATTTCTATTCTGTTTATGTAAAAATCACCTTTTACATTTTATTTATCAGATAAGAAAAGTATGTAAAATGTAATAAAAGCAGCGCAGTAGTATACTGCTCGTCTATAGTACACGAGGGATCGCTGGTTCGATGTGAGGCTATGAAGAGCTTGTATTGGGCAACATGTTCGTCAGTTTTGTTGGGTCTCTACCAATTCTTATGATTTTATTCCATCAACTCTTTGATTAATCATCCACTCGCACTCAGCATCCGTTATTTATCCTAAAAGTATTACCATGGGGCAGTAAACTTTTTAAAAAATCATAATTTAATTTAAGATTAATAATTTCTTCTCTCCCCCTCTTTTGAGGTGGAATTTCCAAAATTAATGCAAATATTCTGGTATATTTGTATTAAGAAACTCCACATACCCAATTTTGTTTCTACACATTCAGAAGTTCAAGAACGGAGAATATCCCATGAGTCCGCCAAACTGAATTATCTCTTCTCCTCATTTCATTATCCTCTCGGACTGGAATTTCCAAAATTCATGTCGGCTCGTATTCTGTGTATCAAAAAGCTCGTACATATCAAGTTTCGAGCTAGCTATGGGTGCAAAGAAGGAATAAAATAGCAACGGAAATTGTTAATGTAATTGGACGTAATATCATGAAATAACCTGTGACGAAAATTATCTATGTATTTGCTTCAATGATACAAATGTTATTTAAAGATAAATAGCTTTTGATTTTCACCTTTCTGAATTATTTTACGGTAGTGCTAAATAACTAAAATCTTGGAGTGATGAAAGTAGTCTACGATTTGTTGACTGAAATTTAAAGCTTCTTTTCAGCACCAAATCTAGATAAAAACGTAGATCCACAGCTTAATGTAAAATTCGAACGATATAAGCTCCCACGAAAATCGAACTCGGTTTTCCTACGATGTAAGCGCCAGGCGCCAATTCTAACATTAGCTATGAAGGAGGCAGAAAGCAGTCTACAAGCGAAGTTATTGGTGAATTTTTTTGTTTAAATTGGTTTCTCCGTTATTCACGACGGAACATGCGAATGCGAAGGCATGTAAACCTATATAGAAATGGTGAAAAGAAAGAAATATAAATATCAAGGTTAAGGAGCATATTAGAGAGTCAAAACTATCGAACAAACACGGCACTCAGTGGTAGAGAGCTCATCTGGTGCCAGGAGTCCCTGGTTTGATCTCATACCGAGTAAGTTTGTGGGGAACAACTTCGTATCCATGGGTTTCATTGAGGTTTCTCCGCTTCTTCCCACATTTTCATTACACTAATTCAACTATAATCATTTACTTTCATTAATTATCCATGTCCTTTAGCACCTATATGATATAACGTAGCATATAAAATTTAAAATTTGAATTTCACTTTATGACGAAACATACATACATATCACATATACATTACCCACCGTCATACGTTAGAGTTTAATATATAGGTAAAAAGTACAAATGACACAGAAAGTCAAATGCGAGCTAAACCTTTCACTTTACTAACAAAGCGTAAATTATTTCGGTGATACTACTGTGGAACATACTACATGTTGAGATCACCTGTATTACATACGTGGAACTTTACTTAACCACAAATAATCTACTTATTGCTATTTTCCGTTTTTACAATACGAAAAGCATTTTCTTATTATAGTATACTGTATAGTGGAAATTGAGTCAATTAAGCACCGGGCGAGCGCCGAAATGAAGAAAGAAGTGAACTGAATTAAGTGAAAACTTGGCATCGGCAGAGACGATTTGCAAGACGAGATTGCTTCTTTACTGACAAATTAACGTTCCAGCCAGAGTCATTAACGGTCTACAAACAGCCTAAATGAAAAGCAACGCATCGTTTAACGCTCAATCAGGCGCTTACATCCGTCGGCACAGAAATGAACGCGATCGAAGAACGAACGGCTTTTTTGCATCTGGATAGATGGATAGACGAAGCGTTGGTTATAGACAAGGCACAACGAACCACGTATGGAATGGGATGGAGCGATATCTCTTACTCCTTCACACCACTTTGTATTCTGTTACTTAAGTGTGTATATGTAACGAAGAGGGAAAGAATAATTTGGACAGCCTCCCAACCTGGGCTATTTATACTCAAGACACACAAAACGACAACCTTCTTGCAATACTTTCCCTCTTTTATTACCGTTAAGCCGTTACTGTTTCTCTTCTCATTGATAGATCAACACATGTGTTCAGAATACCTTATTACCCTAATTTGATATATTTGCAAGACAGTTCTTTGTGGTTTTGAAAAACGCGGGTTTTACTCTAAAGCGGTTTTTATTATTACACATATTTACGAATTGGTTCGCTACTTCAAATTTGTTTTAAAATAACCAAATAAAAGTAGTAAATGACACGTTTGCAAGTGTGGGTAGGGTTACCACGTGTCAGCATTTATTCGGACATGTCCGCATTTTGATTGTAAAACTCGTCCAACACATTTTCTGCGTTTCTGTGTTGATTCAGTGATTTTTGTATTTTCTAAGATCAACTGTATTGATAATTCATTTCAGGTATTTCACATGTAATAATATGTTTAGCTATTTGTATTCAAATTTGTATTATTTAACTTTGTGCTGGAATACGCTATAAGGAAAATCAAAGATAGCAACCCTGCCGTGTCGTGACAAAACGCTGTAACTTTGGCGAAGAAGTTTTGCGAAAATGAGCCTTAAAGTTTTCAATCGAAAATGTGATCTGTATCGTGTAGAAATAGTGTATCTTGACTTTGAAAACACGTGGTTACATGTAATGTTACGTAAATGCATGTTGTGTGATTAAATTTGGTGAAAATTGATTGGTTAACCATTATTGCCTAGTTACACTGGTTCTACACGATACAGATCACATTTTCGGATGAAAACTTTAAGGCTCATTTTCGCAAAACTTCTTCGCCAAAGTTACAGCGTTTTGTCACGACACGGCAGAACCAGGGCCTAGAGTTGAACGGCATTCATCAGGTGATGGCATATGCCGATGATGTAAATTTTATAGGGGATGATAGGAGAACAGTAGAAATAAATGCAGAGATCTTATTAAATGCTTGCAGGGACATGGGTTTAGAAGTAAATGCAGAGAAAACTAAATACATGGAAATGCGTCGGGACCGTAATACTGCAAATTGTGGAGGCGTTAAAATATTAAATAATACTTTTGATAAAGTGGATACTTTCAAATATTTAGGATCAATATTAACAGCCGAAAATCATATTCACGAAGAAATTAAATGCCGACTAAAAGCAGGGAATTCGTGTTACTATTCGATTCAAAATCTCTTGTCGTCGCGAATTCTGTCGAAGAATTTGAAGCTTAAAATATATAAAACGATAATCATGCCTGTTGTTCTGTATGGTTGCGAAACATGGTCACTTACTCTGAGGGAAGAACATAGACTGAAAGTATTTGAGAACAAGATCCTGAGAAGAATATTCGGACCCAAGAGGAACGAGAATGGGGAATGGCGGAAACTTCATAACGAGGAACTACATAGTTTATACGGTTTACCCAACATTGTTAGGGTCGTCAAGTCTAGGAGGCTTAGGTGGGCAGGCCATGTAGCTAGAATGGAAGAAAGTAGAAACGCTTTCAAAGTCTTGACTGGAAGACCCATAGGAAAACGACCATTAGGAAGACCTAGGCGCAGATGGGAGGATAATATTAAGATGGATCTCGCAGAGATAGGAATACAAAGTAGAAACTGGATGCAGTTAGCTAAGGATAGAAGTCAGTGGAGAGCTTTTGTGAACGCGGCATTGAACCTCCGGGTTCCATAGGCCATAGAGTTAGTTAGTTATTTGTATTCAAAGACGGACTTGTCATAAAAAAAAAAATCTACCGAAAAATATAGATAGGTAAAGTCAACATAGTATATTTCAATATATTTTTCATAATGTTTAAAATTAAACTTGAAAGTAAAATATAAAATTATAATTGTTGTGTCGAAAGTTAATATTTATGTAACGAGTTAGCCAGCTGAAAGTGTATCCGCATTTTGGCATTTCAGAAAATGTAGATCAATTTATAAACCGGAAGTTGCAGTGGCTTTCAATCACTTTTGGTTTTAATGGATTTAAGGATGGAGATGAAATGTATTTTTAGGATGTTTAATCAATTGAAGGAAAACGCTTCTTGCTATCTATTGCCTTTTTTTGCTCTATAATGAACAAGAAAACAGGAAATGGCTCATTGCTTTCACTTTCCGTTTGAATAGTACTTCCATCAAATAACACGTATCCTATCGTTTGACCCTCTAACATCCTGGCTAAATTTGGAGTTGATACAATAGTAATCTTTAACATTTTTTTAAATTTCCGGACGGGCGGATACACGGACAGGGTAAATATAAAGGTAACAGAGAAAGTTATGTCTTTTTTGTGAAGATCTGTGTTCCATTGGCCCCTCACACCGTGAGTTGAATGTGAATGGAGATAAGGCGAAGGCCAGTTTTTGGTGTGGGTATATCCAACATACTACCTGATTGCGGCAGTTCCCTTACACCATGTAACGACAGAGTGAACATGGAACCTCCACAGAGAGTCATAAGGCTGTGTACTCTGTACGAGTCTAAACTAGGGTCAAACGCCGATGAAGCGGGTCGGAAGATATGCCAGGCTCTTTGGTGAAGGTGTCGTGACTACGTGGACAGTAAAGCGGGGGTTTAACAAGTTTAATGACGCTAACGGAACACTCGAAGACGCACCACGTGTCGGAATACCAACACATGTACAAAATGAAGATCAGCAAGTAGCAATTGAGGCGAACAGTGACCACATATGTGAGGAACAACTCGGACTACAATTGAATGCGAATGATGAAACCATTTCGCAGCACCTCCGCCAATTTGGAAAGTACTATAGGTTGGGTCGATGG
This sequence comes from Thermobia domestica, assembly GCF_964235325.1. Taxonomy (NCBI): domain Eukaryota; kingdom Metazoa; phylum Arthropoda; class Insecta; order Zygentoma; family Lepismatidae; genus Thermobia; species Thermobia domestica. The sequence continues at coordinate 48,964 of NW_027656139.1, forward strand.
GTCCTACATAATTTGACTCCGGGCCAGAAGGTAACGCGAGCAGACAGCTGTGTTTCTTTGCTGTCTCGTGTGAGGAAGGAGCCATTTCTTGACAGGGTGTTGACATGTGATGACAAGTGGATCCTCTATGAAGCTCCATGGCGCCGTTTTCATTGGTTACCATTCCATGAACCGGTTCCAAAACTACCGAAACCAGCACTGCACCAGAAGAAGGTCCTCCTGTGTATTTAGTGGACTGCTCGCGGCATCGTGCATCGGAAACTGTTATCAGTTGGTCAGAGCATCAATGCAACTGTGTACTGTCAATAGTAGAGCCGTGTTCAAGAAAAACTCAAAACTCTGGAGCCAGCACTTCTGAATCGTAAAGGGGTTCACGTGTTACAGGAGAACGCTAAGCCCCTAGGATGACCCGGGACACCATTCTACGCCTTGGATGGGAAACACTATTGCATCCGACATGCTCCCGGGACATTGCACCGTCCGATCAACTGTTCCATTCCTTGGACAATCACCTTAGAGGACTGCAGTTCAAATCCCTAGTAGAGTTGCAAAATTCACTTGATACCTTCTTCGCTTTACGGCCTACCAAGTACTACTGCGATGGAATCCATGGCCATCCAAAACGTTGGCAGAGGGTCGTCGACGGGGACCGTTTTTGATCTTCGAGGTACGTCTTAGGTGACATATCGATGTTCGAATGTGATGGGTGAAAAAGCGACAGAAGTTTCTTGGATACCTTTATATATAAAAGAGTATTGGTAAAATAAAATTCTATAAAGTATTAACTAACTTGTAGAAATCTTTTTTTAAAAGCAGAAAATAAAAAAATTATTAAACAACTTCAAAAAAGCGTTAAAAAGCGAAACTTTTTTATAACTAAAATAAAAAAGAAAATAATTTTTAAAAGTGCTAAAAGTTACTATTATTAGTAAAAACTTTTAAAATGTGTGTTGAACAAATTAATGTCAAATAAAATCACCACTGAAATTACAGGGTGGCGCACGAAATGATCCACTATTTTCTTTTAAAATAAAAACTTTATTCACAATCAGAACAGAAAGAAATGCACGTCACAAGAAAGAGTGTACTGTGAAGAAATGTTCTAATTCAAAACATGTTCAATGTGACCGCCATTGTTGATCTGAACTGCATTTAATCGAACACTGTGGTTATTCACTACTCGACGACACATGTTTTCATCAATTTCACTGCAAGCCTGAACAAGAAGTCGTCTGAGCTCTTCCAAATTGTTGGGATGTTTCGGAAAAATCTTTTCCTTCAAATACCCCCACAGAAAGTAATCACATGGGTTAAGATCAGGACTATGAGGTGGCCAGGATTGTCCAGCTTGAAACCGGTCTAGAAACCGATCAGAAATAACGCGCATGTGAAAAATTTCGTGTAAGAAATTCTAAACAACATTCGCAGTGTGCGGTTTGGCTCCATCTTGCATGAACCACTGCGTGTTGATGGGCAAAGTAGTAGCAAGCAACTGCGGGACAAAGTTATTCCGGAGCATAGTCAAGTACCGCTTACTGTTTACTGTTTCTTCGAAGAAGAATGGTTCAATCAGTCCATGGCTGGAAATTGCAACCCACACTGTAATCCTGGGAGCGTGGTGTTGTTTTCATGAATGAACCGTGGATTTTCATTGGTCAAAAAACGCACATTTTGTTTGTTGACCACTCCGTCCAAATAGAAATGCGCCTTGTCAGAAAACCAAACGTTGTGAAGGATTCGTTGTTTACCCTCTGCCCATTGCGCGAACACTAATCTCTGCTGCTTGTGATCATTTGTGAGTCGTTGCACAACGGTCATCTTGTATGGATAAAAATGGAGGTCACTGTTCATAATTTGTTGAACCGAACGTCTTGATATGCCAAGTTGCACTGCTGCCTTTTTTGTCGACTTCCCGGTACTCCTCTGCATTGCAACTCTAACAGCTTCAATATTCTGAGGCGAACACACAGGCTTCTGTCGAGGACGCTTCGGCTCCAATATTGCTTCTTCCTTCTGAAAGTGTTCATACAGTTTGTGGAACACTTCTGGAACCATCCACAAACACTTCTGGAACCATGACAGTTCATACAATTCATACAGTTGGAGGGAGCCCATCGGGTATTAAACCTCTCTCGAAACCGTCCTTGATCAACAAGAACACTTTTTGATTCATGGAACAAAAGCACGATTGTTGAGCGCTGCTCTGTGGTCAGTCTGCTCTTGTCAGCCATCTTGAAAACTAGCCCTCTAGTGGCGGCAGGGTGAGTTAGGTGTCAATTTCTTCTGGAACTGTTTCTCCAAGAGTACTGCAACTGCAGTAGAGAACTGTACTGCTACTGCTGTAAAAGTGTACACTGCGATTTCTTGTTTCCCTGAAACGATAATTAAAAAAAAAAAATGATGGATCATTTCGTGCGCCACCCTGTATAATTTTATATTAGGTAATTTCTTTGACTTGCCACAAGACTTCAAATTTCTTATTGATAAAAGTAACGTTTTAACTCTTTTAAAATTATTTTATCCTTTTTTGCGTTTTGTAGTCTTTTTTTTACGAAGTTTGTTAAAATAAAATAAAAAAATATTTCTTAAAAACATACCTTCCTTTAAAAAAGTGACAAACAGAATTAAAAAAGTTGTACTAGAAAGTACAAATAAACAAAGAAAGTTGTATCAAAAGTTTAATAAAAGTACGTTTCCAAGAATACTACTTTTAAAAAATTTTGTGTATGTAGAATTGGAAAAAAAAAAAGCATGGAGGACGCTGTCATATGTTGATTGTATATGAGAATGCTCCCAATACTTTTCTTTTTAGTCGTGTATAAATAGAAATAATATTTAGAAAAGTAATTTTATTGAAAACATAACTACTTTTAATTTTAATATGATTTGTTTTATTTAAGATTATTTTCTTTACTTATACTTTTAAATCATAATTACATTCATTCTTTATGGTGTACAATTTTGCTTGTTTCCAGATAATACAGTCTACCTGAGGAAGACATTCAAAGAAGAAACTTTATTTTTAGGTGGAGTGAAATGAAGAATATGCCCTCTAAGTAGTTCACTATAATCCGTTATAATAAATCGTACCCAATGCTTTTATGGTCTTGAAACATTTCTTCATTTTACCCATAAAATAATCATGTTTCTTGTTCATTTTATAAACGCATTAGTTGTAATTATATATTTTACGCTAATTTTTTGTTTAATATTCTGCTATAAAATTTTTTCACATTCAATCACTTCTTGCAGCATATCGTACCCTCACAATCTGAAAATTAATTGATGAAGAACCTCTGGACGTTATACTGTACATGCTACCTACAGAGCATTTTAGTTGCATAACGAAATAGGATATATAGTTAGTAGACAACAATATTAATTAAAATAATACACAGAAATATATAAAAATGACAATAGAATATTGTATTGTCTCTTGACTTACGTCACTCTGCGAAACTTTCATCATTGTATGCATGCGCGCCGACTACGTAAGTACTCCGGGTCTCAAGCACCCACAAGATTTTTAGTTTGATAGAAACAAAATAAAATAAATATTTCTCACGTGCCATTAACAAAAAATAATAAGCAATTAAAACATTCAGATGGAAGTTAAAATTTCCAACCTCTAAAACATGATTACCTTCCAGATCCGTACGTCAAAATCCTTTCCAGATGCGTAAAAGTGCCATAGGCAATGACATGACATATTTTCATATTGATAATAGTTTTCCCACTTCCGTACATATTTAATAACTGACACTGTTTCTGTGCATTTTAAATAAAGTTTAAGCAGAGGAGGATATGGAATTGCATGCTCAAGGAAATACGAAAAGATGCAAAAATGCTTTCCATACTGTTGCAAGTTTTTTTTTTTTTTTCCGACTCAACTCATCGGTTCCGTGCATGTAGCGCCCGTAGACTTAGCGCCCAGTGTTTCTGGCTCACAGAAGGAATTTTACATAGATTTTATCTCACAATCAGGGATGTCCAGTTCATTTTACCACTCTTTCCACAGGTCGTTAATTCCTGTTATTTTCTTACATCCATGTTCCGTGTACTTAGCGTCCACTAAGTAAAACTGTTATGAAGAGGGAGAGAGAGAGATCGAGAGAGAGACCAGCCAATAGCACTGATTATGACGCTCCAAAGAATCATATCCTCCGGGGGAAAGGGTGAAACGCAGAAATGTAGTTATATATATATATATATATATATATATATATATATATATATATATATATATATATATATATATATATATATATATATATATATATATATATATATATTTATGCATGTATGTAACTGTACTCCGTGGTATGCAATGTTCTACAATATTTAAATGTACTATAAACTAAGGTTACATATTTAGCTTTTAATGTGAAAACTATGTAAAACAGACGTAATCTAAAATACCGCAATGAGGATAAGGCATACAAAAAACGGTGAACATATTCTCACGACTGAGAACCGGGACAAAATGTAAACTGGCGAAACACCGGGATAAGAGTCTTCATGGAGGTCACGGTGGTTCAGTGGTAGAAACACTCACATCTGGTTCATGGGATCCCTGGTTTTATCCCATCTTGCGTCAAATGGGCTTTGTGGTAGTCAGACGCTGCGTGCATGGATAAACTCGGAGTTCTCTCGTCTTCTCTCACTTTCTTCATTCCACCATTTCATTCATTCTCACAATCACCGTCTTCTCTATCCTACTCAAGGTTTCATTTCATTTCAAGAGCTTTCAAACCGGGACTGTCCCGGTAAAAACCTGACATATGGTAACTCTGACTATATAACAACATCGGTTTCGATACCAAAAAAGAAAAAGTCAAATTATCACATGTATTACACAGTTCCAGAAAAAAAAAAACATCTAACAAGCTAGCCGCATTAAGTCTGATGCATATTTCACAACTTTATGCGTAATATAAATGTATATAGTTAAGCAATTGATATCATACACTACAAGCACTGAAAAACAACGTAACGTTCTCTAATAAAAAGAACGTTACTTTACGAACCAATAAGTTAATCGCTCTACGAACCTTATTGTACACATTATACCCTAAAGTTACAGCCTTATGCAGTAATCAATTCCAATCAGATATTGAACGAGTATGGTGTTTCCTTGAGAATAATCCATCAATAAGTTGAACAAGCGCCTTTGAAGATTAATCGTCTTCCATTTTATCCTCTTCTTCGGTAATTCATTTCGCTACTCTTGTTCGATGCAGTTGAAACCATGGCCTCATCCTTTTGCAATGTCATCCACAAGGAAGGATGAACAGGTTCAACCTTTTGGAATTTCAAATTCGAAGCTTCTGTCAATTTACTCGTTCATGTCTCTTTCTGTAATGTTGCTATATGAACGGGTATGTTGCGAGGAAACAAAAGAGGCTAGCAAAGAAATCGAATCGTAAGATCACCATAAGATGAAAGTCGCATACTCCAGAGACTACCTGATACGTAATGTTGATCAAAATAAATTAGGAATTCTTCAGTTTCTTCTGGTACGATTTGCTGTAAGTAATCCATCCCTTCTGACCCTTGTCAGAGAGAAGGAAAACAAATCCGTCCACCATTCCGTAGAAATCGGACTTTCTCATTCTCCCTGTAAAAATTCGCCAATCCCAACTGCTGCAGTATGTACTTCGTGTTCGTGTGACTTGTCTGAAACGCTTTGGCTTACGACTTCCCTCACTAGCCACGTCTGGTTGTGAATTTAATTTACATATTCCAATATTTGTTTGTTTTATCCCTCCCCGCTGGTCTAGTGGCAAGCACGCAAGCCTTTGGCGTATGAGGTTCAAGGTTCGATTCCTGGTGGGAGAGCATTGAGTGACCAAAGTGGTTCGTGTTCCACTATAATCAGTAAATTAAAGTCTTCCTTAGCCTATCCGGCAAAACCATGGAACGTAAAACTAAATACAAACCTTTTCTTTTTTCGCAAAAGGAACGTTTTATTATGAAGTAAAACACTATTCAGAAATATAATATTAAAATTTGCAAGAAGGAAATTTATTTCTGCGTAACAAAATTTAAAAATTAATTATTCAGAGGTAATTGTTTTATTGGATTGTAACGAGTTACAGTATAATTTCCCAAAGACTCTCCTCATACAATTCTGCTGTTCTCACATGTAACACTTCCCAAGTGTAACACTCCGATTTTGATAAAATTTAGCAGGTAGATATTACACACGAAATAAACGAGTGCATGTTTTTTTTTTCTTTTCAGCGGAAAAGCAGTTTCAGGGGGCAAAAGCCCCCACCCAAAATTTTGAAATTTGAGTCCCGAAAGGCAAGAAGTGAACCGAAGTGAATAATATTGTGCACAGATGCTATAAACGTAAAACGAAGGAATAGATGTTTCGTATTTTCCTGGGAAAAACGGTTGGACATAATTGCAACGATAGTTTGTGTAGGAACAGTACGCAAAAATAAATAAAGAAAGAAAGAAAGAAAAAAAGAAAGAAAGAAAAGAAAAGAAATGATTACGTGTTCTTGATTTTGCGCAGAAAAACAAAAGTGTGACAAAGGTCCCCCCTCCTAAAAATACGAAATTCAACTCCACGAGCCCAGAAAGAAATATACTGTAACTAGGAATGCAATGGATATACCCGATTGCAATGAAATGAGCTGAGCGAGCTTAAACTACGTAATCATGACTTTTTCCCCATGTTAAGTCTATGGAAGCGTTTTTCGGTGATTATTCCTCGATGGTACATCGGATTTTTGATTTCGACCTATGTTGTCACTCAGCACGACATACTCTATCAGCGTGCTAAGTTTGGTTGAGATCGGCCAAACGGTCTAGGAGGAAGCGTTTTTCGGTGATTATTCCTCGATGGTACATCGGATTTTTGATTTCGACCTATGTTGTCACTCAGCACGACATACTCTATCAGCGTGCTAAGTTTGGTTGAGATCGGCCAAACGGTCTAGGAGTAAGCGTTTTTCGGTGATTATTCCTCGATGGTACATCGAGTTCTTTATTTCAACCTATGTTGTCACTCAGCACGACATACTCTATCAGCGTGCTAAGTTTGGTTGAGATCGGCCAAACGGTCTAGGAGGAGTTCGCGGACAACCAAACGGCTAACCCGAGTATAAGAGCTTCGCTTCGCTCAGCTCAATAAATGAAAATGTCCACAAATATTGTAGACGTAAAATGAGAGAATACGTGTCGTATTTTCCTGTGAAAACTACCTGCGCTTCTGCGGTAATAATTACTTTTTTTCGGAGGGACTTAAGTCACACCACAGTTTTTCCGCAGAAACTGAAAACACGTATTCGTATATTTTTTTTTTTTTTGCGTATTGTCTCTAAACACAGTTTCGTTACAATTCTCCATGTCCGTTTAGGTACTTTTCACTATACTAATGAACACTTTGATAAATCGTGATTAAATGTTTGAAGGGTTCTGTACCCCCACCCAACCATCTTTTCCAGAAAAATGCTACACAATATTCTGTCATTTTACGTCTACAATATATGCACACAATTTCGTTCATTCCGGTCTACTTCTTCATGCTTTTCGGTCGTCAATTTCAAAATTTTCGGTGGAGACTTTTGCCCCTAAAAACATTTTTTCTGCAGGAAATAAGAAAGAAGTGTTCATTTATATTTTCTATATTGTCCCTACCCAAAATTTCCTTACAATTCTCCATATCCTTTAGGCATGTTTAACGTACTATTGTTAGCACTTTTGATATTTCGAGATCAAAGGTTTGAAGGGGTCTGTGCCCCACCCAACCATTTTTCCCGGGAAAGTACGAAACATATATTCCATCATTTAACGTTTAAAATATCTGTGAACAATTTCACTCACTTCGACTAACTTCTTCTTCTTGTATTTCCGGCCTCAAATTTCTCCAAATTTTGGGTGGGGGCTTTTACCCCTTAAAACAGTTTTCCCCAGAAAAGAAAGAAAACACGTATTCATTTATTTCATGTGTAATATCTACATGCCAAATTTTATCAAAATCGGAGTGTTACACTTGGAAAATATTAAATGTCAGTACATTCATGTAGCTTGCATTTGCGGCAAAAAGTTCTTGATTTGTGCTCCCTCTTTGCTGGAGAGATTTTCTTAGGCTGTTCCTCTTCAGTATGCTGGGAAGCTTCAATTCTCCGTGATTTCTTCTCAACGTTGGCGAAATGCTAACCAGACGAAATGAAAAATTTACGGAATTTCAAACTTTTTAATGTTTGTTTCTCGTTTGAAATTACGCTTTGATGACACAATACCATAAGTGTTGAATCCACTTATATCAGTTATGTAAAATACTGTCATAGGCCATCTTGTTCATTGTTTTGTGGTGTAACAGCGAGCCATATGATTGTTAGTGTGAACGTATGATTTTATTGTGTTGTAATATATGATAACTTTGAGTTTTTTCCTCCGCTCTAGAAGTGACAACTTCAGGATAGTTGTGCATTGTGTTTTGCAATGGGTGATCTTACTGGGTATATATTGTCAAAAGAGACAGCGCACCCAAAAAATGAGAAATTGTTCGTCTACAGTCATATTATATATAAGAATAAAATTATATTGCAGAGTGTGTGAAGAATCTGCAACTTCACAAATTAGGAACAGTTCATCATCAGGTATTCTAATAGCGCCGATGTTGTCAACAAAACATAAGGCAGCCCATGTAGGATCGCTTTTCTCCGGAGTTTTGCTTTTTGCATTAGCACGTGCTTTTGCATTAGCTATAGGTGCTACGCTTCAAACTTCTAACCAATCCTCTGGATAAGAAAACTACTCAACGTCTCATTTCTATATCGGTACCTGAACAAGAAACTTCAGTTGCATTTGTATATAAGTCTGCTAATATCTTATCATCTGTCGGGAATCAATTTCTTCATTGTTTATTGATTTACCAAAAATATTCCTCCTCTACCATCAATAGTGACGTGTATTGTTAGTGATCTGTTTGTCTACCACGTGCAATGATCAAAACACACTAACAATAAACAACACTTTACATACAATCAGTGGCAAAGCCAGGATTTTTATTCGGGGGGGGGGGGTCAGTGTCCTACTCAGGAAAACTTTTTTGTTAATGTGGAGACTGAAAGCGCAAATTTAGATTTTATTCTAGCAACTTTTTAAAATTTTGGTTCTTGGGAGTTCATATCCCGGGAAACTCCCCCTGGATACGCAACTGCATACAATGGAAAAAATAATACAGTTTGATAGACAAAAGCAACTATTATGCTTCTGACAATGGACTTATATAAGTGAATAAATAAAGAAAAGCTGCTACTAAAATAAGCAAAATTGCAAATAATTAAATCAATCAAACTAAATAATAACACATAAAGTTGCAATATGTTATATCTGACTTCATTGGGACAGTTAGAAGATTATCAGAACGTTATCTCCGCTACGAGCCACAATCTCAATCTATTCTGAATCTATCCTCATATTTCTTCATTAAGGCTCGAGTTTAATGGACCCACTTGGTACCCAATGCTATAAATTTTAAAAACTATCACTTAACTCACGGAAATGAAAAAAAAATACTTATATAACATAATACAAGAACACAACCAGGGAAATGTCATAGAATCTCAATACTTACTAAGCCTTAGTAATTATTAAAGAAAGTATGCGTACAATGGACCCACCTGGTAGTCCTAGGCAGTGGCGGCGGTTGGACGTTAAAAGTGGGGAGGCAAGACATGATCTGAATACAGTATTTGTATGTCAATGTTACTTTTCCTGGTTGCTTGTAACACTTTGTTAGACTAAAGGCTGTATAACTATTAGGAGACTGTTATATAGACTAAAGGCTGTATAACTGTATCTTTTTCAGTTAAAATACCGTATATCTTGTTTCATATTTTGTTACGTAAATTGACAAGAGCAACACAAGATACTAACTCTTTGTACTCTTATACAACGAAGGTGTAAGAAGAGATCTGATTCCTTGCTCATGAAATCAAAAAAATCATAAAATCATGCATCTTAAAATTCTGTCTGGAAAATTGTGTGATCAGATTAGGGACCTATTTAATAACAAATTTGCAAAACAAATAAATAGAAAGGATAATATTAATCAAATAATCATAGTAATGGATAATAAGGCTTGTTCTGCAAAAGTTATATTGAAACTGGAAATTAATGAACAACTTATATTTTTAATTCCACGCATGTTATTATATGTGTTATTACTCTTAGAAAGACAGTGAAAACTACAAGCATATGCTACGACATTCAAAGAAATGCTTTTGCAGCTTCCCGAAACATGTTCGTTGCCATTAGATACAGTTTTCATTTTCTTGGAATACATCAAAACTCAACAATATTTAGTCACTCCACATTCCAGTTATACAAAATAATCCTATAACCTAGAATTATGTTGAATTTACTAAATTTAATTGTATAACAAAACTGTATATGTACACACACCTAAACTCGTATATTACACTGCAAAATTATATATTCCTTACTGAGCTCCTTCGTGGCTAAGCGGTTAACGTACGCACCTTTGACGTGGGAGACCTGGGTTCAATTCCCGGAGGGAGCTCACGTGGTTCGGACTCTACGTTAATCATTAAGTTCACGTCTCATATAGCTTCGCTGCTGAACAGGATGTTAAACTGAAAAAAATCAAATCAAAATATTCCTTACTATAAGAAAGAAGAAAAGAACTGTCAATTTTTGAAGAAAAGAACTGTTTTAGGAACTGTCAATTTTTGTGCAATTAAAGAATAACTTGTGAAGGACTTCTTTTCTTGCGAAATGATATCTGAATTAGATCCAGAGCGGCTTACTAACATATCGAGCCCTTGTAAGATGAAATGAAAGTACGCTCGAATTGTCTCGCTCCAACAGCTTAATTTTTGGGCCATTTTTAGTGGCATTTTTAAAACGCAATTTCTGTAGCTTTCTTAACTTCACGGAAAGATAACCAATACGTACTCATGGAACGGCAAATATTTGATGGCACCATTTGTATTCTATGAACCAATACTACATACAAAACTTTATATTTCCAAATGAAACTAGCTATATACATTAATGGGTAATTTCAAAAATTGGAGGGGCAACCCCCCTTTGCCCCCCCTAATCGCCGCCCGTGGTCCTAGGGTTAAAAGTGTATCCTTGTATGGATATTTAGATAGAGGAAATACTAGTTCTTGCCGAATTTCTTTAACTACTTACGATATGTTCCATTATTTTTCAACTAGGGTTTAAAATGTGATTGATTGCGTTTAGGGCGGCTTATAACACTTGACACATGTTCATTAGAACGTTTTATTTTCATTTGATATAAAGAATTACCCAGCAAATTTTGGCATTTGAATTTTTTGACACCCTGTATTTACGATAGGAAATGAAGTTATGCAATGTGCATAAATAATTGCTGTTTTCCATGCAGTAGTATTTGCATTAAGGTGCGTGTAATTATTATTATTTAAAACTTTATAAATTTTAAAATAACGCTGGCACATGAATTCACATGCATATATGAAAATCTCATAGGTGATACGGTAATGCTCTGAAGTCGTAATTAAATTGTACGTAATTACAGATGTACATGAAAAGTCAGAGTGTTAGAGCTGACGGTGATGAACAGAAGAGGAAGAAAAGAACACATTTCTTTCAACTTGCCTAAGGGGTTTTAAAAGTGACATGACAATTGTGCAGGAAGTATAGCAGGATCTTTCAAGTGAAAAATTTTTGTTCTTTAGTCGTCAAAAGAGAGGGGATGGGATAGATGATTTGAGTACGAAACTACATTTATACACATAAACTAGTTCTCTCTTTGGTCAACCCTAGCACACTGATAAGCATCAAATATTTTCTGGGCGCTAAGTATACGATATTATATGTGGGCGCTAAATCTACGGGCGCTAAGTGCACTCCACGAACTCATCACATTGAATTCAAATTCGATCAACGTATCCCCGAAATGTGTGTGATATGAATTCACAAATCACATCAAAGGGATACTCAAGTCGGCTTTTATAAAGAGTCTTCGTCGAACTAATATCTGGATCAGGAGCGGTCTGGCATCTCTGGGGTCCCTCGGCTGCAGGAAGCTAGAGGTGTCCCTTTAAAAAAACGTCCACTTACGTATGTACCTAAATGCTATTGTTATTGGCCCATTTAAGTAAAGTTACCTACCGCATTGTTTTATAGGGACTTTATTTTAATAGCAAACCTCAACAGTATGCTTACATGTTCTAATTACATAAATTCTACCATAATATTCTTTAAAAACAAATTTTCAATACCTTGATCAATGATATAAGGTAAGTAACCAATAAATACTACCAGGAATACTTTATACTTTTCATACTTTATTACACGAAACTTACAATACGTAGGTTGCTTAAAACTTCAAAATAGTGATTTGAATAGGCGTATAAAAATCTGCATAAAAATCCTATAAAATCAAAGAAATATATACAAATTGTGTACATATTGTACTTATATTCACTCATAAAAAGAAAATGTCAAACTCTCAACCTTTAAAATTACGTTTGAATATCTAATACTGTATTCTGTTGATGATGAAGAATATTAGCATATTATGAATACAACATTTACAACAGGAATGAATACAACAGAGAAAAGAAGTCTCCTTCTACCTAGATCAGGTCTATAGGCCTAACGTCTAAATGCTTCATTAAACTAATAACTTTTTCCTAAGTCTCTCACTCGTTATTGCTGCTTCATCTATAATCAAATTTTTATCTAATTTACAAACAAGTCTCGTTCTACATTTATAAAAAGTAGATTAGACATTACATCTTGGTTTAGCGCAGAAATTCTATTATAATCTATTCTTAACAATTTTAAGTTTTCCGCAGGTTAGCTGCGTACAAAGCAGAGTTAATATAAACTTGTAAGCTGTATATAGGTTGGTAAAAATTCCAGATTCTGACAGCAGGAAAAAGGTACATGCTATGCATCTAAAACATTTCTTCTTCACTGAGCAGTTGACATAGTTCTCTTCGTCTTCTTCTGACTCTAAACCACCATTCGTCTTCATTTAAGTTATTCACATCAATTTTATCACTTTGATCCCACTGAGTATAAGATCACCTTTGGTTAGGTGACAAATGGTGTATAAGACTTCTATTGGAAATTCGTCAATGTCTGCTATTTCAGGGATTTTTTTTTTTTATGAAGTCATGAACAATCTTTCAAAATATCTGTTTGGATTAAATATTTTTTCAATACTTGAAACAGCACAATCGATAATATGGAAATAGATCTTTTTAAATTTTTGAACTAGAGTAACTTCTAAAACTTCATCATTAGCTTTTTCACTAGGCACTTTTCCTCTAAATTCTCTTCTCATCGAAGTCCAGTGAAACTTCTACATCATCCACATCCTACTCTACTATTCATGGCAATTGCACACTATTTTGATTTGTCAAGCAGAAATTCAAAGTGCTCTGAAGTAATTTTAGCAGTGGTTTGTTGTAACAAACTTTGCACCAATTTCCAAGCTGTATAGTAATCCATTTCTTTAAGTATTTTGAAACGGGAGTTGTGATCAGAAAAATATCGAGCATGACAAAAGGCATGAGAACATATTCGAATTTGGTCTATTGCTTTGTCATATTTATGGCCCAGAACTTTGATTTGCAATCCAAGCTTCCATTCAATATTTTCTTTAAAACATTCAACAAATGGGTCAACTTTCCCGAGTTGGTATCACTTATCAAAAACTGTTCGTCAATAATGATGAAAGTGCCGTATGCTTACTCCACCAACTTGTAGCACCAAATTTTTGGCGCCTGCATAGTTTGGTGTTGGCACTGTTTCTTTTTAGTCTCTTTCTTCCATAGTCATTCTCTTGTAACAAGAACTTAAGAAAACAGCCGATTCCTCTATTAAACCAAAAAAGTTTTTGCTTGGAGCAAGTTTACTGTAGAATCAGTTATAGCCAAATTTAGTACGTGTCTCATGCAGTGTAAATTAAATACGGATCAAAAGAACACGCAATAATATACGAAATTTTAATGTCACATTCAACTAGCTCTGACTTCATACATTCGTACAAAGCAAGTCCACTTGAATCATCAACTGTTAAATTTAAGTTTTTCAGATACCTTTCCTTGGACTAAGTAGCGGACACAGATTGCCAATTGGTTCATAAAAGCTATACCTTGTGTACTATCCACTATCAAGTTATAAACAACACTGTCTTGAAGGTCTTTCAAATAATATTTCGTCCAAATTTATTATCTTGATTAACTTTTTGGTGAATCTTTTTGACAAGAAAAAGTCAAGAGAGAGCCTCGTCCAGCTTGTCCTTTTGTTTACTTTCCTTCTACTTCCCTTTTTTTTTTCTTTATTTTCAGTTTGTGCACTTTGGTGTCTTCAATACACTTTGTAACATGATTTTGCACAATCACATCATAATTTGCAACTAACATGACCAATTGAAAGAAATTCCCATGGTTTTTGACACAATCTAATGAATGCGCCCCTTCTGACTTCCCTCCCCTCTGTAAACAATTCCTTATCTTCCTATAAATAACACTATGTCGATTAAACGCCGTTTAACCAATCTTCTGGTCTGAATTTCAGCCTCTCTCTTTTTTATCTAATTGGAAGCTAATAATGTTGAAATATGATGTCCACTTTGGTTTTCGAGGATGCGAAATCAGTGCAACGACACCCAAAGTCCTTAATGTCGGCTTTCTAGACCAGAGTCCGTTCCTCTTAATTCAGGTAGGTCTCCAATTGTCCTTACGATGCTGGTCAACACTGAAATTTATGAGTGTTCCCATCGGGAATCGAACTCGAGACCATAAGCATCGTAGGCACTTGCGCTAACCATTTAGCTAAACGTAATACTAATCAGCGAAAATATTTTTAATTTCCAACGTCACTTGTAGTTTGACAATTCAAAGGGGGTCCCAAACAGAAAAAAAATGATGCCAAAATTGATAGTAATCTAAAATTTCACAATAATTCTTTCTCAAACATATTCGCTGTGCCTGCTACTCGAACCGAAACCTTTAGATTCCATATCCCCCTCTGCTCAAAAGCTAACAAAAATTCACAGAAATAGTACCAGCTATTGAAAACCTGTACGGAAATGGGAATTCTTATCTCGCTTTTAGATTATGACATTTCATTGCATCTGGCACTTGTACGCAACTGGGAAGGATTTTGACATATACGGAAATGGGAATGTACGCAAGTGGGAGGACACCCTAAAACATAATTGTTTGTTTTAAATGTGTTTGTGCAAAGACAACCAAGCAACACACTCTCAACTTCTTTGGCTGTCTCTGGCCTAGTCAAAGGCAGAGCCCACAATGAAAAATGAACTATATTGTGAATAGAATCGAACACAGTCTTTTATGACAGTGTTCATAACAGATTTTAATTAAAAAGAAATCAATCAAAAATTATCGAGACTCCCCTGAAAACATACCACATACGCACCCACACAAATTTTGGAAAGTCGGGGCCGTTGATTGTATGACGTTCAGAAATAAGTTAAATTTAGGCTTAAGGATTTGAGGGCAGAATTAAACCATTTTAAATTAAAGAAAAGCATGCAAAAAATCAAGAAATATATTCAATCAAGTTTACTGTATCTTGGTGCATCAATATTACCCGAAATCTTTACTGAATATTTTTCTTTTATCCATATTTTTTTGTGTCACTGCAATCCAGACAGAAATGGAAATGAAACTTTCGTATATTGGCATATGTGCGACTGCGATATTAGGTACACTTGTTTTCAAAAGTAAGTAAAATTTCATTTCTCAATAAGTTTAAAATAGACATACCTAATTATCCGAATACAAATTTCTCTAACATTTCTCTAAATTAAATCAAATCGCTTACTCTCCAAAACATTATGAGAAAAACATACTGTATACCAGAGCTTTGTTTCGGAAAGGGAAGGGAGAGAGAAAAATTGTCAAAGTTTAAAACAAGTATACAAAATTAGCAGACACTCCTTATTAATCCAATTACCTTTTAAATCCATATCATATGTTTCTGTGCCAGTCTTCATATCGATTTAAACTAAAAATAATAATAATAATATCAGAAAGATACAAGTAAAGAAATTGCTAGGAAACTAGTACTTAAGTTCAGAAAAAGACACCGGTACCGTATACAGCAAGGAAAAAGGTACTGCCTTTCTGGTAACATGCATATTTGCTAGCGACTGTAGATCGAGCGCCCAATTTCTTTTGATGTACAGAAATTATACCCAATTTATATACTTAACCATTATTTGTTTTAGTTTTAAAATGCGTCAAACAGTAAAATATTTACAAGTAAACATCAGAAATTCTCGTGGGGTCACGCTGGCTCAGGCATAAAGTGCGCGTAGAGTCCCTTGTTCGATCCCAGCTCCAGCCAAGTGGGCTTTCTGGTGAACATACACCATGTGTGTGGATTTTCTCGGGGTTCTCCCATTTTGTCCCACTTTAGTCATTCCGCCAGTTTAAGCCAACTCAACATCACTCTCTCCTTTAGCCTCGGTGCATAACCACGGCGTCAAACTGAAAAAAAAAGAAAAGAAAAAGCTCTCGTATATAAAGATACATTTCAAGTAAGAGAAACTTTCTTAATGGCTATATAGTATATCAAGTGTTTCTATTTGTTGTATATAGCAGGAAACACTAAATACGTTCCCATTAAGAAAACTTCTCTGTGGCATGAAACATAATAATTAAAGTTTCCACTGTGACTGAAAGATACCAGAGTTCCTCATGCTTGGTTTGTTTACTGAACAATAACCATTACAAAGACAGCCTTGAGTTCATGCATTAACATGCATGTAATTAATGTACAGCTACCATAAAGCGACGTTTCTAGTGAAGAAAAAAGGAAGTACATAAAAGATCGCATTACATGATTCATTTGTAGCGCTGGTTTGTTAAAAGAATAGTCAAAATAAACCGCAAACTTAATGTGAGTGGAATAAGAACATCACCAATTTACCTCGTCATTTTTTACATTTATAGGGCATTCGAAAAAAAAAATATATATATATATACAGTACGACCAGTGGCGGCTCCAGAGTTCTAAGAAAGGGAGGTCATATTATCATGGCAATGAAACTGATTTTGCCTCTCATCTCCGCAAGCTTCCCTCTGTTACGCCTCTCAGGTGTGATCCCCGCCTTAAACCTACCTTACATGCTAACTGACCAAAAACCACGATAACTCTGACCTTGAAGCTGGTAAAAACAATAGAAATTAATGACCCTGTTTCTTTGTAAAAACTTAAATTTTACTTCTCGACCATTTGCCAATCCATACTTATTTGCATTTTATAATTATTAATCTGAATTACCAGTGTAACATTTTCATATTTGTCTGTAGCTTCGCATACATGCTCCCACAGTTACATTTAAGACTAAATCAGTTTAAAATGTGCTTCAAGAATATTATTCGTTCTTTAAATGCGTGCAAAAACGAAAAGAAGTTATGTATCACATCAAGTGTAATTAAATTTCGAAATTCTAAAAATTCGATTAGCATATCGAGTATCATATTCTTATGCTTCTGCATTCGGTTGGAATGCTTTTGTTGTCGTTTTGAAGAAAGAAAAGAAACGATAATCGTTAATTTGGGAAACATAGCTCACTGGTAGAATTGAGAGGTATTTGAGAAGACGACGAGCGTTTTTAATTTGTAGGGCATATGAGTTGAAATAAATAAGAGCAAATATTTAAAAAAGAAAGTCGGAAGATTGTTATGGCGTTTACGACTTTGGATGCGTGTTCCGTACCTTAGTTCCTGGACGTAGACTGGTCGTTTCCATGTCTTAGCGTCTGTACCAAATTGGCGTGGAAGTTGGAATAGATTTCTCCTGCTGTTGCTCACACTCGCTTCTCGTGTGGTTCGCTTCTCGTGTGCTTTTCCTCTCTTCCGGGTCCTGGGACGTTTTTATACCATCCAAAGAAGGAAGATGGCCGTCGAAAATACGGAAAACATCCAACGTAGGCACGTGTAAGGATTGAGGAAAGTGCAAGGTAAATGGAATTTTTGACTTATTTAATAATTTGTCAACAGTTACAGAATAATTTGGTTACATCAGGTTACATAAGTTACATAAATTCACAAAGAATGAAAAATAAGGAATTGTCTGCTAAAGAGAATTTTGAAATGTTATTATTCCAAGATATGACTGTTTTTTAATCACAGAAAATAAGGAGAAAAAAATAAAAATAAAATCGTTATTAAATCTTGAATTGTTTTTATACTGAATACTAATAATATGAGGGAAATCTAATATCTCTACAATATGATCGAGTTCGAGAGGTATCGGCCACTATGATCAAGGTACTGTGTGAGCAATTCGAAGTGGAGAAGAGAGCATATAAAGAAAACTTTCATATGGGTGTTTTTACTTGTGCTGCCATAGACAACATCGATCAAAGATCGTCGTCAGCAACATCTACGCATTTATTCCATGCTTACATGGTGACATATGCAGTCCTATACATAACGCTGAAGGAAGCATACTCAGAGAATATATCGTCTGAAAGTCCCAAAAGAATTGAAGAGTGGATTAAAATTAGACAGAATTAATCTGTTCAGTTTAAATAATGATACAAAGTACTGGAACTTGAAATAGTCCTCTATAGTTTGGATCCTCCGGACTGTGAGCTCTACATTAGCTCTTGTTAGAGTTGTGTCCCTGAATATTTGCCTTGGAATATTTGCCTGTACCGTAAGTAAAAAAAAGCAATAAAGCTCAAATTAAATTAGATCAATAACTAAAAGTAATAATGAATTCTTACCCCAAATAAAGAGTGAAATTAAACGAATAGTTACAATCTCTAATTGTCACAAGTGACAATATTTTATTAATGAAACAACTGACTTACAATGGTAGTATAGTGGATATTGTTGTAACAATATTAATTAGTCAACTGTAAATATTCAAGAGTATTGAGTTCATAACTAGACATAGTGTGTCAGCTTAACTGTATAACAGATCATTTATAATTTTACTCAATGCTTAACCAAACAGAAACAAGCTAAGTATTTAAGTATTCAAATTTGCCTGTCACTTTCAGAGACACCCTAATATCATGTTACATGCAAAATAAACAGTTAAAATTCTCTGTTGTCATACTTTACCTTACTGCATATTTCGCTTGGTTTTGACCAAACAATGGTCTCTATTGCGGTATTTGTAGTTTCTTGTGAACTTTTCCATTGCGATGCTGGATGCAGGACCCACAATGCAGAATCCAGAATGATTTTTTAGTTGCAAACTTGGTCATTTTATATGGACTATTGTCCTTGTTTGTCTTAATTATTTTTCCTTTTTAGTTTGCCAAAAGCCATTATAAAAGGTTACAAAATCTTAGAAAAGTACTAATTACATTTTGTTGTTATCTAATGATGTAAAAATAAGTATTTTTGAACTTTAATTTACCTTGAGGTTTGCTTTCATTTTTTCATGATATTATCAAAATTGTTAATTACTAATGAAAGACATTGTTATTTGACTACAGGTGATTCTTGACATTTTGCTTCTGCTTCCTACGATTTCTTGATTACAAATACCGTCCTTGTGATTTTTAAAACTAATGCTATGCACATATCCAACAGTTAAGATATTACAAAAAACTTTGTTCTATTTTCACCTACTGAATTGCTATTATGATTTTTATGAATAAAAATGATGCTTTTTTAAAAAAATCTTAGTTCATGGTTTCTTTACAATACGCACTATGTACGAGACACTGACAGCCAATATTTATTAAGTAATTAATTATAGACTCTCAGCTGCAGGCATACTGACATTTACGAGGATTTTTTGTCAGGAGGTTTTGTTGGTACTAAGTCCGATCTCTTCTTTCTTCCATGGGGTCATCAAATGCATAAGCAACTACAAGTCTGTCAGGTCTGAAGGCGGAGCAATCGTAATAATAGACTATCCTTCTGCACTCTTGAAATGGATGGTGTCTGGTCCAGTATTATCCATTCACATTACCAATTATGAAAAACAATATGAAGAACAATACATGTTACTTCATGAAGATCATTGCCAGACTCATCACTGTGCATATTTAATTTCCGAAAGACGTCTTAAGAGTAGCGCGTATATTTTCAGAACACTATAGAAACCCTTTCATGCAAGACGGCATTGATTTTGTAAGCATAGCACCCGATGTCATGAGCGAAGAAGCAGTTGCATCAGTGCAGAATGCTGAAAAGCTCGGCAGAGACCAATACGACAACTTCAAAGGAGTTCAATGGCTTCCAAATTCTTGGAAGCCATTTAACTCTTCACTGCAAACAAATTACAAGGATCACTGCTGCACACCACAAGGTAACAATCATGAAAAATGATTGTTCTCTTTACAGTTGAATTTGGAATTTGTCAGAGCCAACAAGGGATCATTCTGACTTCCTAGCTCATGTAAATGTGGAGTATCTTCTATCACTTTCTGAAGATGACTATTTGTAAAGGAACTAAATCAGATGTTTATTTTTCATCCGTTTTCGATTATCTTTACTAAAACGAAAACTCTTTTCTAGGTCTTTAATACTTGACCACAAAAATGTACACGGGATGTAAGTGCCAAACACACTAGGGATCTAAAAGTTTAAGATTGGAATTGCTAAAAAAAACTTCAAATGGCTTTACTGAACCAGAATTGGGTTATAATTAATGGAGGCCTACCATAATAATGCCGTGTTGAGAGCTATAGGAAGTTACATCGAGATGACTGGCATTCCCGAGCTGTGGATCGAAAGCGGTATCTTTAGTGATACAACTGTAAGTCATTTATTAGACGGAAAACCAGTTCGTAGGTCATGTAAAATTCACATAACTATATTGCATGTGCTGTTTACATTACTTTTCGAAGAGTTTCTTAAAGAACACAAATACTTAGAAGATAAATGCAGGAATATACAAACAATGATTTGGGATGCATGACAGGAAAAATATTCAGAATCCGTACAATTAGCCAACCAAGCTGTAACCAAGGAAATGGAGAACATGCAACTATATGAAAAACTTGAAGACTTTTGTAAAGAGTGAGAAGAATACCACGTTTAAAATGGTTGTAATAATATGAATATGGTTTTCACTTTGATGTCATTTATGCGAGCAGTGCGGAGTGCAAACTGGAAGTTAAGATTATCTTCATTAGAAGATTTTACAAAGTATTTCTTTGTATTGAACTTGCCCAATTACAGTGCATTTTGCGCCTTGCACATTGCAGAAATGAATGCACTAGCCAAAAGTGATATAGAAGTATGGGAACAACTTGAAGAAGGAAACGGGGCTCCTAACAAATCTGGTTCACCATTTTGTCATCTTGGAGCGGATGAAGCACTTGATCTAGAAAATCGGCGATTGAAAATTAGAGGTGGGATTGTCGGAATAACTCAAAATAAGGAAACGTTAATGAAGTTTTTTCTAACAAGTCCAGAGCAAACAAAGATATGTGCTCTATGCATAAAACCAAGTGAACTGAAAAAGCCTAAAGACCATCATGAAACAAACTGTGTTGCATCATCTCGTTATTAAAAAAAACTGCTTAATATTTTCATAGTGACCACCTGCTGTGAAACATAACGTGTCCAGCATGCCAGACTTTGGTTTACAAGAATACCAAAAATTTGTTAGTGAACGAATTATTGGAACAAAAAATTTCTGGGATCCATTTTCAGACAGAAAACTAAAATCGTGGAAAACAGTAATAAAAAATGTGAAAGTTCCAAGTAAAAATGGTATTCTAGAAATAAAGGATGAGAAAAGGCTGATTAATCGTCTTGTCGTTCTTTGCCGTTCGCGTCCTGATGTAAATTTCAAAATTATCGAAAAGTATGAGTTAACAGCAGTCCCAAGATCCATGTTTGCAAGTGATGAAACAATATACACAACTCAAGCTGGAAGCAAGCAGATGCACCATTTGGAAGAACTTTGCACAAAGGAAGTAACAATAGAGATTCCCAATCCTTCTTCAGTAACCAGCAAAGGTAGAATCTACTGACTCTGGGACTGCAATTATAGATAGTATGGCAGAATTACATAAAATAATGCGCATACTGTTGCTAATTTGGCAGATCAGCAATAAAATTTTAGGCAAGTACAACGAATACGCAGAAATTCATATCGTATTCGATACTTACTTTGATAATCCCCTAAAAAAAAATGCCACCAGAGAAAAACGGCAACATTGTAACCCACCTGTAATGTACAAGGTTGAAGAAAAAATGAACATGAAACATGTCACCATGAAAAAACTTTTCTCTCATTATGAAAATCAAGACTTACTGTAGTATTAAGTCAGAATTTGCTCAAAAGTCTAGTCATTTAGAAAAAAAAACTGTTATTCTTTCTTTCCGAGGTAAAGTCAAGTCAAACAAATCACTGACAGAAGAGCTCAGCACTTCACAAGAGACAGCTGATATAAGTTAATCCTCCTCGCAATTCTTGCAACCCAAAGAGGAGCTAAAAAAAATAACAATTTTTTCACTAGATACTGATGTTCTTGTACTAGCAATCACTAAATATCCAGAATTGACAAGTGATACCACATTTGTTCTAACTGGTTCTCAAAAGCGCATGATTCGTATAGATTTAATATGTCAAGCCTTGGGCGTGAAAAGACCTGAATCTTTACTGGGAATGCATTGTCTTTCTGGATGTGACACTACTGGTTCATTCAGTTATAAATCAAAAAACAGTTTTTGGAAGAGCTTCATAAATGCTAGCGACAAAATTCTCAAAGCTCTTGACTCATTAGATCAAACAGATATTATCGAGGATGAAACATACACTGCACTTGAAGAATACATATGTTCTGTGTACATGCCAAAACTAAACATTAAAACCTTGAGTGAACTAAGGTGGTGGTTATTTACCAAAAAGTCAGTTCAGGGATCAAATATGCCTCCGTCTCAAGCTGCTCTTCACCCGGTTATAAGAAGAGCTCATTATCAAGCGATGATATGGCAAAGAGCTCACGTTCTACAACCTAATATTCCATTCCCAACTTCTGATTTTGGCCTGATGGCATAGGAAAATGAATACCTACCTGTCATGTGTGACATGCCTTGTGATCCTCAAGGACTACTTTCATTAATACGCTGTTCCTGTGACAAGTTACGGTGTCTAACATCCTGTAAGTGTGTGCAAAATGATGTACTATGTACTGAAATGTGCTCATGCTCGGCTGAGACTGATAAATGTGAGAATGCTACAAATCTTGATGAAGTAGATTATTATGACAGTGACATCGAAGACTCTATGCTATTCTGAAGTTGAACTTTTCATTGTTTCAAGTTTGACAATTTTTAACATCTAAATACATAATGCATAGTAACTATACACCGATAATAATGAAAATATATTTTTTTATTTGCACTAACATATGCACGAATATATTTTGCACTAACATATGCATCATTTAGTAATAAGTTTCCCTTGCCCTGTCTATAAAGCTTATTTTTTTTTCTATTCCTGTACTAATAGATTTTCAAAATCTTAACTGCACACTGTAGTTTTATATAGTTCTATATTCGTTTTATTTTATTTTGGATACAATTAAAGCAGATAGTAGAAAAATTGTAGCAAACAAAAGACTAGAACTGCTAAAACTTTTTGTTTAAAAAAAGGATATTCGAGTACGGATGAAAAATAAACGAGACGGAGATGGGTTTAAATTTCGTTCGTCCAACATTTTGAAATGGCCACGGTGTTTGCCAGTGGAGAGTCCAAAAACTTCACCATCACATCTCGTGCATCTTAAGTATCCAATAAAACAGATTTCTTCATATTCGCAGTTAGTTTAATCTCATCCCAAACTTCTATTGCAAAAATATTGAAAAAGTACAAAAAATGATCAAAAATATGAATTTTGCATTTTGGGTAAAAACTAAAGTAGATAGCAGAAAATTCGTAATAAGCAAAAGTATAGAGCTACTAAAGACTTTTCGTTAAAAAAAAAGATCGAAATCGATGAAAAATAACCAAGATAGAGTCAAATAAAAATGTCATTCGTCCGCCATCTTGGAACGGCCGCCATATTTGCCAGTCGAGGGTCCCAGATGTCCACCATCGCTTTTCTTAGTCTATAATGCATAAGGAAAAGAATAAGACCACTAATAATACTTAATCATCAAATTGCTCACGGGATGTAGTTATGAAAAGCACTAGCTTATGAAAAATGCTTTTATTATAGAACTCCCTCTCGGCTATATGGTTAAAGTACACACTTTTGGTACGGAATACCCAGGTTCGATTCTCGGTGGGAGCTCATGTGATTCGGAACTCACTTTAAACTGTAGGTCCACATCTCATCTAGCCTCGGAGCTAAACGGTACGCTAATCTCAAATCGACCAAAGAGAGGTACTTTTACATAAAAATGTTCTGAGTAAAATTGGATTTTTACTGATTGTGAATTCTAAGAACGATGTAGAAGGAATCTTATGAAGCAGCACGTAGGTTTAAAAAAATGCATATCAACCATTTATTTCTACTGCATTTTAAAAATAGAAGAACGAAAAGGCGAATCCACAGACAACTCGTCGTCTCAAACAAGCTTTGCCGTTTTTCTAATTTCAGTTTGGAAAATGAAAGAGAAATTAAAGTGGTATTACATAATACAAAGAAGAAAATTGTAATGCTATATGGCAAATGAATAACTCTGTCTCTAGAGCATATCCGCTTACGTCAATGTTTTTCGCTTTGCTGAAGAGAGGACTATTTTATAAGATTCCCGATGGACGATCTCCATTCTACTTTTCTTCTTTTTGTCTTGTTTTAATGAAAAAGCCAACAACAGCCTCCTCTCTTCTCCTTCTGTTTCCCCATTATCGTGTCTCTTGATGCATGGCTGTGTGTCGACGCTTAGTAATTAATAATTCAAGTGTTGTCGTGGTGGGCCTTAAATGTCGCCACCTCTTCTCCAGTTTCCTGTCTCTTTGAGTAATCGGATTAACGGAAAGACTTTGGTGAAGAAAACAACAAGCCGATGATCACGTTATCTTCTCTCTTTCAGCATTAGATACTTATACATCTTCAGGACAAACAACAAAGAGACGGAAAATTAAGAACAATACAGAATTAATTTGCTTTTTATTTTTATTTATTTATTTATTTGCAGAGTGAAAACGTGCAGAAAATTTACCTCGTAGTTGAAACTTTTACACTCAGATGCGAGAGCTGTGTAGAAAATATTTCTACGCAAGCAACACGTTTGTCTATACAAAATCACACGAAATTAAAATTGTCAGAGAATATATGAAAATATATTAAGTTATGTATTTATTGATGTATATGACTGCTTCAAACACGTCATTTAATTAATTAATGTAGTTATGGGAAATAAAACGTGCCCGTGATATTATGATGACGGGGATAGCTCTGGAAATTTCGTGCTGAACCATGAGCAATTGGGGAACTACTTAAATTAAGAAGTATCTAACACAGGGGCGGATCTAGAAGGTACAAACTGGTGGGAGACAGCCAGAACCCAGACTATGATAGGTATATCATGAATTTATTATAAACTTCCAAAAATATATAAATAATAGCTTAAATTATTTTTGTCACTCAAAAAACTAAGGGGCCTAAGTCCTCCTGGCCCCGGGCTCTATCCGGCTCTGACACACCAGTTTAAGAAGTCGTAATTAATGGCGACACAAGATGATATGTTGACCATACATCACACAGTTGAATATGTGCTTCTAGCTCTTTGTGGGTTTAATACCACTCAAGTCTTTTTTGTTTAATTTATTCGTTTGATATATAAGAATCACGTGACAACAGTTGAATCTGCATAAAATATGCAACAATTTTACACTAGGAACATTAAAACGAAGTCAGCTAGGACATATATTGAAATATTACAGCATTCGCCTGGACGAACTCAGTATAGAGAGAAGTTCAAAAAGGATTCGAAACTGGCATTATCCGATAGTGAGCTAGGATTAGTAACCTTTGCTCTATGCTATCACACCGCGTAAGTATGAACTATTTAATTCACAATCATGTCACATACCGGTAAACTCTATACCGTAATATACGAATCTTCTACACGAGCAAGAATGAGGCAGAGCTTTACTCCTCAAGGAAAACTCAGAATTACACTTTTTGATGACATTTTACATACATATTTAATCCATCTTATTCGAAACTGAGAGCAATTAACCAATGAATCATTCACAGCTCTTAGAGGCATATACCGAATAGTAAATAGCCTACTGCTCTGTTACAGGATGTAGTTTTAATATTTTGTGAAATAGTCACATAAAAAAATACTCTTCATGAGAAAATAAAACAAACAGGGAAGATTTTTCGGTGTCTTCCCGTTCTGCCTAATCTTTCGAGACGGAGGGAAATTTTCTTTAGTAATTGTAACTGATTCTGTACGAAGAACTATTTTTTTCAGGCTTCATCATAAATTTTAGACGTTATTCTACTTGTTCTTCTCGGAAAAATGACTAGGATACAGTTCTGTTACTAGCAGTGTTATTCACATCTACTTTAGTAAAGATGAATGTAATTAAAAAAAAAAAAAAAATACTGCAGGAAAATGGAAAACTCATGGACTCAGTTGCAAGAAAGCTGTTTGACATTGTGCCACAGTTCACATCATCCTCAAGACATGACCAATATTAAACAAACAATGCAAGAGAATGCATAAGGACGCCCTTTAAAAAAAAAAGCCTTTGTCTTCTGCATCGACAACTCTTTTTTCCACATC
Organism: Thermobia domestica; assembly: GCF_964235325.1. Lineage (NCBI taxonomy): Eukaryota > Metazoa > Arthropoda > Insecta > Zygentoma > Lepismatidae > Thermobia > Thermobia domestica. Next base: position 75,663 of record NW_027656139.1, read on the forward strand.
ACCTGATCAGGTGATTTGTCTCCTATACTTGATTCTATACTACATGCAATGGGACTGTATAGAATTGTACTTATATTGTCAATGTAAATAGTAGGAATACTAAATATCACATATCGTCAATATAGTCAATACAATTTAAAACAAGATCTCCTCATCACTGTTCTAAATAAAAACAGTATGCAACCACCATCAAGTATATTATACGTGATTCCAGTCTTCTTCTCAATGATTTGATCCTCTGTTCAACTCACGTGCACGTACAAATACATTTCAAGTAATAACAGGATTTTCCCAATGGCTAAGAGTTTCCCGATTTATATATAATTCTACTTGTGTAACTGTTTATCTTTTTGTCCTTTTGAAATGACTCTTGACAATTATATTAATAAGTACACCTATGTAAAGATCAGTACAACGTATTTTTTTCTTTTATCAGGAGTCCTTCGTGAGTGAGTCGGAAATCGCATTTGTGACCAACTGGTCCCGGTTTCGTGTCCAAATTGACAATTTCTCTTGGATGTAACTCGAGAAGCGGTTTGAATTCCGCTTTAAGCTTATGTGGCCCCTTCCAGCATAACCTTGTTGTTGCATAATAACACCAAGGCGAAACAAACTAATTTCTGTCCATATATAATAAAGATACATAGAGTAAATTATTTAAACCAAAAAAAAATGGTTTAAACAAAAAAAAAAAACGGGTTTAAACAAAAAAAACTGTTTTTTGGTTTTTTCAATAAAAACCATGGTTTTTGCCACCCCTGGTATTGATCAGGGTGGAAAAAAATCATGATTTTTTTCAAAAAAATCATTTTTGTTGATTTTTTTGATTTAAATCGATTTTTTTGATTTAAATCAAATCTTTTTCTTCGTATAATACAAGTTGCGAACTGAACATTAGGAATTAGTATTAAATGTTAATTATGCCATTTAAGTTAAAGTATTAGGTTTTAATTTTGAATTAATTCCCAATCGTTAACCTATTTCAATCCCAAACAATGTTTCTTAAGCATTAAGGAAAAGGTACATGACACTTTTCTTTTCACGAAAGTTACTGATATTTGGCAGCGGCATATTTTTAAATAATTTTAACTAGCTAGTGGCACGAAATACATATAAAGTACATAAATTTCGCCTAAAATTAACTAACTCACTCTATGACCTATGGAACCCGGAGGTTCAAGCCATGTTCACAAAAGCTCTCCTAACTTCTATCCTTAGTCAACTGAATCCAGTTTCTATTTTGTATTCTTATTTCTGCGAGATACATCTTAATATTGTCCTCCCATCTGCGCCTAGGTCTTCCTAATGGTCGTTTTCCGATTGGACTTCCAGTTAAAACTTTGAAAGCGTTCCTACTTTCTTCCATTCTCGCTACATGTCCTGCCCACCTGAGCCTCCAAGACTTGATGACCCTAACAATGTTTGGTGAATGGTATAAATTATGCAGTTCCTCATCATGAAGTTTTCGCCATTCCTCATTTCCGTTCCTTTGGGTTCCGAATATTCGTTTCAGAATTTTATTCTCAAATACTTTCAGTCTGCGTTCTTCCCTCAGCGTAAGCGACCATGTTTCACAACCATACAGCACAACAGGCATAATTATCGTTTTATATATTTTAAAGCTTCAAATTCCTCGACACAATTCACGACGATAAGAGATTTTGAACTGAATAATAACACGAATTCCCTGCTTTTAGTCGATATTTAATTTCTTCGTGAATATCGTTTTCTCCGATGGCAGAACTTTCTTTGTCCTTATGCGATGAGCTTTTGTAAGTCAAAAATTTTCTGCAGGAATTCCAAAATAAAATTAAAAAAAAAAAAAAAAATCAAGATCAGTTCCAGCGGAAGAAACACTTGTGATTGTTAAAAATATGCTTTATGTGACGTGAAAAACAGTTCAAATGCGAGTTGTCCGTGCATTTAAGACATCTATACATAGCAGGCACGTTTTTATACTTTTTTGTTGGCTATTTTATTTCCTCTGACAATTTTTCCTGCACAGGCGCGGCAAATTTTCTGCGATCACATCGCAGATCGCGGCATGTTCTGCAATGGGGTCAAGTATCCACTTTATCAAAAGTATTATTCGATATTTTAACGCATTCAAAATTTGTCGTATAACGATCCCGAGCAACTTCTATGTATTTAGTACATAAATTTCGCCCAAAATTTTAAAATCTTATTTATTTTTTTTTGTTTGTTTCGGAGAGGGGATCGGACCCCCCTAAATACGCCCCTATTATCTGGAAACAAACAAATAGACATAGACACAAAATAGTTTTTATCTTAAATGTCCATATTGATTTCCCCGTTGGAATAGAAATTTTAAAAGCCTGTGTTACAAAGAGAAGAAAGCAGGGTTCACCCGTAACCCGTTCAAATGGGATTTTCCCTGATCGTTCCCTACATAATACTCGTTTTCATACTGTGCTTACATACATTTGAGTCTCGTTGTATTATGATTATTATCTTCCATAATCGAAATAACAGAAGAAAAACGGGATTTTACTTACTTTCCCTTTAAAGTAATTCATTTGGGAATTTGATTTAAATCAACGATTTTTATTTAAAAAATCAAGTGATTTAAATCTTGATTAAAATCGTGATTTAAATCAGACTGATTTAAATCAATCTACCCTGGTATTGATGAACCGAAACCCAGAATAACCAAAGCGATAACCACTGTGGATGTCAATATGCAGAAACGTACACTCATGTGCAAAATTATTGTCACATGTCTATAAATATGTTGTTGCAGGAATATAATTTAATAATGAATTTGCCTGGTATTTCTTATAAGGTTAGTATGTGTATAATCGGCAAAGACATGTATGTGGCAAATCTCATGTCAAAAGAGCAGTAAATAAGAACAATAAAACGAAAATAAAACTTTCTTGTCCATTTACCAAACATTTTGTTTTACTCATTCTAATTTTCCTATTTATAATTGTTTTTCTATCAAATTTACCACAAATATACATTCCTCGATTATACACATAGTATCAGTATTAAAAATATCCTGCAAAATCATTATCAAATTATTTTCTTACAAGAAGACAGTTATAGATATGCGACAATCATTTTGGACATAAGTGTACATGGAAAGAACTCGATTATCGTCTTGACATTCTCCGTATGACGAAAAAGAAACAAGTACAGAACTGTACTGAATGATACATGATATAAAGCTGTTTTGCTATTACTTTACATTTCATTTTTAAATCTATTATTAAAATGTGTCAGAGACTTTGTGTACATCCTACATATATATATATATATATATATATATATATATATATATATATATATATATATATATATATGAATGACATAGGCATACAAAAATCTGCCACAGCGCCAGAAAAATGCATCGACCGATATGGAGATAATGTAGAAAAATATATAATGTGCAAGCTTTAGAATGATATATTGTTGAAAATAAAAGTATCTTTGTATATCTAAAAAAGGACACTACTTTTGAGATTATCCTCGTATATATATGAGGAAAATAAAAATTATCAATTATTGGCAACAAAACAACATAATTTTTAGCCCCACAAAAATTCATTTATCCGAATTTTCTCAAAAACTTCTAATCAGAATTTACACTCAACCACCCCTTTTTTATTTTATATTTTTGCTCATTGTAATCTATCGATTGTCATATGTCTCATTTTTGATTATGTTGTAGTCAAGTGCAAGTTAAAGTTTGAGAATCAGTCATAAATTTGAGCTATATTTCATTAACTACACTATGAACTGTTATTTCGCTACTGTCAAAATGGAAAGCTTGATAGGGTATCAGTTTAATCATAATAGATGGTGAGGTCATCGTACAGCAACAAATTTTAGGGTTACTAATAAATCAATTTTTCTCTATTTTCTCGAAAATTACGCATGAGAATTTACATTCATCCACATCACTTCGTTCACCTTAATGAGATTTATTGTCTAAACTTTGAACAGTGTTCCCCCGTTAAACGCTAATAATATTTTAGAATTTTTACATAAACTTCGAACAAATTTTCCTCGTTTATCGCTAACAATATTTTAGAATTTTCACATAAACTTCGGACAATTTTTCTCCGTTAAACGCTAATAATACAAGGTCTGTCCCGATAATAATGCGCCCATTTTTATTTTAAGAAATTTATTGAACCGATTCGTATAACCTACTCAATATTCTTCGAAATACATCCCTCCTGCTTCAACACACTTGTTCCAACGCGATTTGCACGCTTTATATGCGTCCTGGAAGTCCATAACAGGGATGTCCTTTAGTAACCTCGTCGTAGCCGCCTTGATGTTCTCCAGAGTCCCCAAATGCTGTTCTTTGAGGGATTTTTTAATCTTCGGGAACAAAAAGAAGTCGGGCAGGGACAAGTCAGGACTGTAAGGCGGCTGGGGAAGCGTTGAGATGCCGGCCTTGGTCAGGTAGTCTTTCGTCATAAAGGCGGTATGGCTAGGAGCATTGTCATGGTGCAGCTTCCAGGAACTCTTGATCTCGCGCCTGACGCGGTTGACCCGTTGCTTTAGGCTTTTCAGTACTTCGACGTAGAATTTGGCGTTGGCTGGTTGGTCAGGTGGAACCAATTCAAAATAGACTACTCCCTTAGAATCGAAAATAAAACTGTGAGCATCGCTTTGACCTTCGATTTGCTCATTCTTGATTTTTTAGGGAGTGGGGACGACGTCGTGTGCCACTCTGCGCTCCACTATTTTGTTTCTGGATTGTATTCGAAGATCCAAGATTCGTCACCACTTACCACATTGTCCCCCCCCCCCCCAAAAAAAAAGTCGGATCGTCCTCACAACACTGCAACAATTCTTGACACACTTCCACTCGATTGTTCTTCTTGCAATCGGTGAACACTCTCGGGACAAGTTTGGCGCACACCTTCCGCATTTGTAAGTTTTTCGTCACAACATTGTGCATAATGGTCTTCGGAATGTCAAGCATTTCTGATATTAGGCGAACACTCATTCTTCGATCAGAGTTCACCAATTTCCGCACTTTTTCAACCGAACTTTCATCTCGCAACGTTGAGGGACGACCTCATCGTTGTTCGTCGACGACCTCCTCACGACCATCCTTGAACACTTTATGCCACCTTCTGCACTGTGAATATGACATGCAGTACGCACCAAAAGCCTTCTGAAGCAACTCAAAAGTCTCCGACGCCGTTTTGTCAAGTTTGAAACAATACTTATCGCGTATCGCTGCTCGAGAATTTTTTTCCATCTTGATTTTACCGAGCACGCACAAAAGGGTTCACTGAAACAGACACTGTAACTGTCTACGAGCTCGGAGCCGACAGGCGCTGGTCGCGCTGAGTTCCCAAGACTCCGTCCACCGTTTCGTGCAAGCGGCAACGCAGTGCGACGATAGTCGAGGTAGAAAAATGGGGTACATTAATTTCGGGACAGACCTTGTATTGAAGAACTTTTACATAAACTTCGAACATTTTCCCCCGTTAAACGCTAATAATATTGTAAAATTTTTACATAAACTTCGAAAAAATTTTTCCTGTTAAACGCTAATAATATTGTAGTTTTTTTTACATAAATTTCGAACATTTTTCCCGTTAAACGCTAATAATATTCTAGAATTTTTACATAAACTTAGATTTTTTCACCATTAAACGCTAATATAATTGTAGAGCTTTTACATAAACTTCGAACAATTTTTCCCGTTAAACGCTGATAATATTGAAGAACTTTAACATAAATTTTGAACAATTTTTCCCTGTAAAACGCTAATAATATTGTAGATTTTTTTACATAAACTTCGAACAATTTTTCCCCGTTAAACGCTAATAATATTATAGAATTTTCACATTAACTTCGAACGTTTTTCCCCTTAAATGCTAATAATATTGTAGAATTTTTAAACAAATTTCAAACATTTTTCTCCCGTTAAACGCTAATAATATTTTAGAATTTTTACATACGTTTTGTCTATAATAGATCATCCTATAGCTCGAAAAGTACAGTACACGAATGTATGCGGGTACTCATATTTAGATGTAGTTGGAATGACTTCAAAGCACCTTCATTATTTTGGTAGCATTGCATCTACAGAAGGAAACTACAAGATCTGGCTATTTCAACGTTGCATACAAGAACCGAGAAAGTGTTTCACAATATTACCCGTGTCATATTTTAGCTACGAAGTAGTTTTATTTACTCTTGCCCTTTGATCTTCAACTTGACTGAGCTTCCTTCGCTACGTTGCGTCGAACACCTCCACACAAACGAGAAACACATCAATATCGGCCATAACTCGAGTTAAAGAGACTTTCCAACTACTCTAGTAAAAGTGGAGAATTTATGTATCGACCGTCACAGACTGCTACAGGTCCTCATCGAAATTTTGTACATCTTAAAGAAAAGAGCTGTGAAGGACTTTAAGTCTCATTCTTCTTCATTATCGTGTCATCAAATACATAAATCTAGAAGACGTGGTTGTTAATTGATATCTTTGTAATTAGCAAAATAATGGGAAAGGTTAATTACGGACAGTAGACTACTAAAGGAAAGATGTTTCCGGGTTCGGACATTCGTCTCCGCTTAGGAGCACTATGTTAAGCATTTTAGATACTGTTCTCAAAACGGAAACACAAATAAAAATCAAACTTTAAACCTTGTTCGTAAGAATCTGTAAGTTCAATCCAAATTCAAAGCTATTACAATAAAGAGTGCTTCCATTCTTTTTATGTTAACTTGCTGTATTTATGCAATGTTGTTATCATAAAAAAGTTAAAACATGAATAGGCACAAAAACTCGTAATTTATTATTATTAATTACGAAGATCCAACTACATTATTCTGTAATTGAGATTCAATGTATCAGGTTGTGTAAAAAGTATTGTGCTCTTGCAAATATCCCAGCCAAGTTTTGACGAACTGCTAAAGATGTATGCGGCCTGGTGTTGTCAGCGTTGTAAACAAAACCCTTTCTGTTGGCTAGTTCCGGCCGCTTCTTTCGAATTGCTAGGTGCACTAGCGCTACTTGTCGACAGTATAGGTCCGAGTCTATTGTTCTGCCCGGCGGCAGCAGCTGATGAGGCTCGATGCCTTTCTGATCCCACCAAATGCAAAGCATAACCTTGCTGGACGTCAATGTAGGTTCAGTGGGTTTTCTATTTTAAGTGTGCCCCTGCTGGCATTGCTGTCGATGTGTGTTTACCCGTACCTCCCTCGAAAGGGGAGGAACAAGTTGCTATGGCCGAAATCCTTCAATAGTTGGATATAGACAGAATTGACACATTGGTGGGCTTCGCTGTGCACTGTCATGTTACCCATTCTAAGTAGCCTAAGAACTTCACTTGACAGGACCAAACGACTGTATAACAAATTGGCAACACAACCGAGGCCACTCACTTCTCTTCCCGAAGCAAAGGGAAGGTTTTCTCCATAAGAAGAAGGCGAGGATGGTGTTGAAGTATGTTTCACATATTTTTCGAGGGCACACTTGAAATAGAAAGCCTCTACCACAGACTGTGAAGCGTCTCCTTGCTTTCACCACGACTTTTTTTCGCAGGCTATCTTGTTGTCGTAGACTATCCACTTTTGACAATTCGTGAGTAACAGCTTCAGAAATGGACCGAGTTCGTTACATTTCAGTAGAGAGTCGCAGATAGAAATTCGATCGTGCACATGTTTTTTGAATCAGATCATGACTTCATTCTCATACTAAGAGGCAAAAGATATTTTCAAGTAAAATTATGCCTTTTTTTATTGTGGAAGATAATACATACATAAAGCGTTCCGGATAGTAGGGAAAACTAAACATTTTATTGTTTTCCATGCAATATCTTTATCTGTATTCTGAACACTCAAAATGATTGTCCGTTTACTTGTGGACAGTACGTATATTTTCTATAAAAACAACGAACGACTTTCACAAAATATGAGTGCTGGCTGGCACATAAAAAGATATAGTCTCGAAATTAATGCCCCCATCATATATTTATCAGATTGAATGAAACTTCACATACATTTAATACTATATAATACTACTAAACGCACTTTTATTATTTGTAGGTAAGTAAATAAACAACGTGAGTAGTTGACAAAAATAAAGTGATGTGATCGAGCTCTTGCGAATAGATGGTTGTCAAACTAGGGAGATGCAAACAGGCTGCAAGCGGCACATGATTTGTTCATATTTGTTGAAGCTTTGCTTCCATTTTTAGCACCAAAGTTGCATAAGACATGGACACACAGTTTTAAAGTAGAATTCGAGCCGTGACAATGCATTTAATGTTTTCCAACCGGGAATCGATTCCAGAATTACGTTCGTCAAGGGCGCGCGCGCTCGCCACTAGACCAGTGGGAAGATATGCAGCATATGAGAGAACGCAATCAGTGGATGATGTGTTAATTGATGAATGATGTTCCGGAGGGAATAAACTTACTGGGGAATAAACTCAGAAAGAGTCCATATACTGATTAGACAGAATCGTAATATGACCAAACATAATTGTGTGAGGTAGTTGCGGACATAACGTTCTGAAAACACTAGTTAGTGAGCGGGGATACAGAGAAATATGTGCAAAGTAGATGCCCAGACACCTAATTGCGAGCAATGTGAACAAAAGGAAGAAGTGTACAAAATCTGCTGCAATCTTTTGAGAGTAGTGGAGTGCGTTTCTCAAGAATGCGGTTACGCGGATGAGAGCTGGATGTGAGCAGGGTTTTAAAAGACTGAGTAAACCTATTCGATGAAAGCGAAACACATTCTACTGGGCAGACCTACTGTTATTTTGTAACACGATAACGCCTATCTTCATGTAACAACAGAGCACAGATCATTATCACAATGTCGTGATCAGTAATCCCAACCCCGTTATAGTTTTGATCTAGTTCCATCTGACTTACATTTGTCTGATTCTCTTAAGAACAACATTCGTAAACCGTACTTTCAGGACATGGAAGACATTAAAATCGTTATTAAAGCATAGATTAAAATAAACCACCTCCGAGGTGTTTCGAAACCGCATTTTAACATTAGATTGAACAGCGACAGAAATGTATCACAAGAAAATATCAATATTTCAATAAAGTATCCAATAAATGTATATTCTCACAAACTTTCCAATTCCTCCTTTTTTACATAAAACTTTTACAGCAGAGGAGGGATTACTTTCGAGATGATTTGTATATTAATTTAATATTAAGTTTGTCCTTACTGTCCGTGCTTGAATGTCTCAAACACTATGTTTCACTTTCAATTGTACTTCCAGCTCCAAAATGGCATTAGTTGCCAAACGAATATTATTACTTTTGAAGACAAAATAAAACACAGAAAAGCAATATTAAAAATTCATTTTATATTTTTAAAAAATAAAATGAAATGAAACATGAATTTATGATGAAATAAAATTTTTGAAACTAATGTTATAAAATAGAAGACAGAAGAAAAGGAAAGACTTTTGCGTGATTAATGTGTGTTTCTGATCACGTGACATGGAAGTAAAACACGAATTCTTTGTAAATTTTATTACAGAACATTTTCTTTAGAAATACTAACACTCTAATATATATAAATCTTTGAACATTAATGATCGTATATAATTAGACGGCAAGTCATTTTAATCTTTAAATTAATATTTTAATTGCTACATTGCTATCAATAGAGGCGTTCCAATTCCATCGTAGCGTTTCCTTGTGCTAATTCCAGCGTGATTTATGATGTGACGTTTCAATTGAATAAGCATTTTTCCTTCAACACAACGTCAACAACTCTGCATGTATGAAAACTTTTGTTTGCACTTGCAACTCATTATTGGGGAACAATGCTTAGAATATTTGTTAACATTTCTGAACTAAATTGAATGTTTACTCTTAGGCAGGCCCATATTTATATATTATGCGCCCCTATGCTCTAAATAATTTGCCGCCCCCTGCACAAAATGTTCAGCCTTCTCCCCTCCCACCGAAAACGACCATTATTAAAGTTCAATTCATAGTTTTTGAGTTGGATTCATAGTTTTTGGGGTCGCTGAGATGATTAGTGACAGTTTTAATCCAACTCAACTTCAAAGGCATACTCCAATCCGCAGGGAGGGAGCAATATTTTAAAAGTAATCGAAAACGACAGATATTAGTGTTAAATTCAGTTTTCGAGGTTGCTGAGTTTAACGGTATCAGTTTTCATGATGGGGTGGGGGAGGATGACTCTTTAAAAATAATCAGATAAGCTAGCTAATTAGTAACTACTGTAATTAGAGTGAGTTAAATATTTGCGCGGGACTGCGGGTTGCTAGTTTTAAATATTACTTTGTTGTGAATCTTTAAAAAAAAATCCAAAATGTTGACGCCCTGTGCCCGAGCACAGAATAGCACTTACCTAAATACGGGCCTGCTCTTAGCACAAATAATTTTGGAAATGTATATTGTGATAAACATTTGAATTTGACGCCTACTATTAAAAAGGTTAAAATAGAGGCTTGCTCATTACATGAAAGATATATCTATATGTTCTTTCCTGATTTCAAAGTATTTGTTGATGCAAGTTGATTTCAGTGGAGTTATAAAAACTCTCGCTTTTTAATAACTTTTCCTATAACGTCTTTTCGCAATTTCGAAACTTAGCCAAATCGACTTCACGTAGATATGAGATATTCATACTCTGTATGTAATATTATATATATATTAGTATAGAAATTTCGTTCATTTATGCTGCACACTTTAAAAGAAATTGGTAATAAAGGAAAACTTTTAATCAACCTACGTATTTTTCGGAGTAGAAGTAATATAAACTCAGTGTTAGATACAGTTTAGAATATATACAGAATATTTTAGTATTTTTCCAGAGTAAGAAAATGTTTAACCTCTTTTTCCATACTCTTATATATTGAGTTTCAGAAGATCCTGCCTTACCTATGATCCATAGTATGAGGAGCACATTTACCTAAAACAAATTGGTTTGAATATCTGGTGATCAATGGCCAAAGTCCAAGGCCTTTTGCCTTAGAGATCACATCTCGTTAAACTCTGTCTTATTCTTGGCCTAGGGTTCAATGAAAAAAAATTGCACAAAATTTCAAGTTCTTAACAACTAATTGTTTCGGTGATCCGGGGCTGATGTGGCTCAGTGGTAGAGCGTTCAACTTTGGTGCATGGGGTCCCTGGTTCGACTCCAGCTCATGCCAAGTGAACTTTGTGTGGACAAACACCGTGTGCGTGAGTTTCCTCGGGATTCTCCCGTTTCCTCCCACTTTCTTCATTCCACCATTTCATCATTTCTCATCATCACAGTCTCCTTTAGCGTATCCGGCACACCCGTGGGACGTAAAACTCCAAGATTTCATTTCATTTTTTTTTTGTTTGTTTGTTTTGTTTCGGTGATTTGTTAAATAACGAACACTCCTTTCTCCTCTTAGTAGCTGAGCTCCTCCGTGGCTAAGCGGTTAGCGTACGCGCCTTTGGCGTGGGAGACCCGGGTTCGCTTCCCGGCGGGAGCTCATGTGGTTCGGATTCCACGTTAATCAGTAGGTCCACGTCTCATATAGCCTCGCTGCTGAACGGGACGTAAAACTCAAAATCAATCAATCAATCCTCTTAGTAGCTTTCTTAATACTTTGTGTTACCCTCAATCAAGAGTTCAAGGATGTCAAATCCCTGCCCCCAAGAGTTCAGGAGTTCCGGTAAAGATCGAAGAAAAAGTTCAACACCATCTTTAGGAAACGCACTTTGTAAAGCTCACTGTATCCTAGGGTTCACTGACAATATTACATGCAAAATTTCAACTTTCAGTACTGATAGCCTAGGATACGTACAAAATTTCAAGTTTCTACGGGCACCAGTTTCCGTGATCAGGGGAATAACGAAAAGAGTTCCAATCCTTTTCCCCCTCCACTCATGGAAGGTTTGTGTTTTGTAAATTTTCTCTTATTCCCCATCCAGGGTTAAAGGAGAACAGTGTTGCCAACAAGCTGATACAAAAAGTCGCTAAATGGGAGATGAAATGACTCCAATTTTGGTTAATTTTACTTCAACGAAATCAAAAATGAGTTTATAAAAACGAACAAAAGTAAGTCTAGAAAGAAAAAATCTTACAGACTTCACTTCTACTCATGCTTCTACAGATAATCAGCTTGTAATCGGTAACGTCTTATTTTTTTTCTCTGAGCAGAACTCTACTTAAGTTGGAGTTGGTTCCAGTTAGAGGGTAAGAGATAACAGCAATCAAAGCGGAAATATGGAGATAAATGCTATATACTTCCCATCTCGCCAATACTTGTGCTGATGCTAATAAGCAAAGAGAGAGAGAGAAAAAAACATATTTGAATTGGTTCGAGCTAATAGTACTTGATTACAGAACAAGTTGTTCGTAGGACAAAAGTCGCTTGATTTGTAAGTTGCCAAATTGCCATTCAAAAATCATCAAAAAAGTCACTAATCGGAAGAAATATTTTTGTCAGTATCCTAGGGATCGAATCCCCTAGATTTAGCGACTTTTCCCCCAAATTGGCAACACTGAAGGAGAACATCTATAATAATAATAATAATAATAATAATAATAATAATAATAATAATAATAATAATAATAATAATAATAATAATAATAATAATAATAATAATATATTATTATTATTATTATTATTATTATTATTATTATTATTATTATTATTATTATTATTATTATTATTATTATTATTATTATTATTATAAAAACCAGTTTCCTACATCTAAGCATTTCGAATATTCCGATAAACAATCAAAATATTTTCTGGACATCATTTTCAGTAGGGGTCACATATCATAAAACTTTGAGTTGTTCTCTGCCTGCGGTACAAGAAAAACATTTTCACAGAGATTTTTAAGTTCCTATTTTAACAGTTTCGAAGACTTGATAAACGATAAAAATTGCACTCATCAGCCCTCCCCCTTGAACAGCAAATACAATTTCCCTCTTTCTCTTTTAGCCATCATATTTCGTAAAACTTGTTTTACTGTCAGTCTGTGGTACATAGAGAAAATTCCTACAGAACTGCAAGATTCTCCGCCTAATAGTCTCGGATATCTGGTTAACGGCTAGAAACATTAAGACCCTTTTTCTCCGCCCAGGGATTGGGTTTTGTAAACCTCCATCTTATCATCAACCAGGACACAGCAAGAACTTTCATACAGAATTTCAGTCTTCAATGCCTAAATGCATCGGAGATGGAAGCAAAAAATCAAGTCCTTTTTCCTGTTTTAGAGTTATATTTCACTTATCTATAGCCTAGAACTCAAGCAAGGTATTTGTACAAAATTTTAACTTTCTACGCCCAATAGTTTCGGATATCTGTCAATGCCGAGTCCTCTCCTACACCTTAGGGATCTCATTTCGCAGAATCCCGCCTTTTTTTCGACGATCTAGGATCCAAGGAGAGTATTAATAGAAAACTTTAAGGTTCTATGACTAATAGTTTCGGAGATCTGTTGATAAATGAGTCAGTGGATTTATTCTTATATTTTATTATTTTTATATACTATATACTCCTTCCATTGATTACCTTTTCCAGTTTCCTACTACTTTTAAAGTTTCCAAAAGAATAATAGCTGTTAAGGTACCTTTCTATATGATATGGAGTTTGTAACACCTAACTTCCACTAATCTGTTGACAATATTATTAAGCACCCAAAATTCAATAATAATTTCGTAAATGTATTTTGTGAATTGGTCCAGTTTAGGTATTGATCCAGTATCAAGAGACAACTGAGGAGTTGCTTCAATGAAACAATAGTCCAGAAATTCTAGCATAATGTTGATGGAAGCTCATGTGCAGATTAAAAATCACAAAATGGAAACACTCTGAGAAATCATAGTCCTTATTCTTACTGAACTGTAACGCCAAGGGGTTATCCTGTTTAGAGAATTTATTGCTCCATTATACGATACACTTAAGCAATTTTAACAAACTTCAATAAAATAAATCTCTGGTTATACCCGCGAGTATTTGAGATTTCTTACTGCATTGCTTAGCATAACTAAAAAAGGTTTTAGGTACAAAGATGCGTATATACTTTACAAAGCACATAATGTGCAACTTAGGCTATAAACGAACCGTGCTAACATATTGTAAAGGAAAGACACAATTCACAGTTAAATATTGATAAAGACGAAATATGATTTTTATAATTGCTATTTAAAATTTATTTTAATGGGGAACTGATTCTACTTCTATGTTCAATCAAACATGAAAATATAGAAATATATTATACACTGACTAAAGAAATGCAATTTTCTTTATTTCGTTAAGAAAAATAAAACTGTCCAACTGAAATCCGAAAAAAACTTGAGAAATTAAGAAAAAAGAAACAAAAATATGAAATGGATGTTTACGAAATACCTCGCACCAATAAATAATTTCATCTTGTTTCATTTCTTGTTGCAAACACCGTACTAACTTTTGTGTTGAGCTTCATGAAGGACTGTGGATACTGCATCTCCATTTGGGCTTGTTTACGTTGATATTATCTTAAAATTTTGAAAATAATAACAGCGAAAGTCTAAGGTAATCTGTGAAATACGTATATGCAACATATCGTATTTATATCCTTGTTAGGTCACATAAATGTAAGATAGAAAGCTTCAGATTTGTTGTGTTTTTGTAATTTCTAACCTAAAGAGAGAAAAATGACACAAGTACCCTTGTTAGAACTTCTGCATTGTTTCTATCCCTTGAAAATTCTCGCGGGTTCTTGGTTATCAGTTCCAGATTTACATGTTCTTGCACGAGTAAACATATACTAGAGTGAACACAGTAAATTCATTCTTAAGAATCACTACCTTGATAAAAGGCCTGATATCCTTTTGTGTATCAGCAACTTCGACCAAAATATTACTTACCTGAAAAGATAAAAGAGGAAAAAAACATTAGTGCCACTCATACATACAAAAGAAAGATTATATCATTATTTAGTTATTACCAAGATTCCAGATACAGGTACTAAAACAGTTTTACATTGGAAACGATTAACAACGAAATTGTATGAAAAATGACAACTTCAACCTGAGATCAAAGGGAAATTGAAAGAATATTGGAGTAGGGCAAATGATGTGGGTAAGAATTCAATATCCAGCACTAATAAATTATTTTGCGCCTATTGTGGCCCTACTATGAATATATTATCCATTATTAATAATGTACAGGTCTAAAAACATTCTTACAAAATGATGGTTCATCATCTCTAAATATTTTGAATTACAAGAATGAACTATAAATAGCAAACTTGTTCCTTTCCCTCAAAGGCCTAACTATTTCCTACTATGGCACTGCCCTTCGAGAGTGGTGCTTGAGACAACCGCTTAATCTACGTTGTACAAGTTTTAAGAAGTAAGACAATCCCTCGTATATCTCAGCAATGATGACTTGGTTGCTGAAAGCAATGACAACGCTAGAGGGGGCAAGGGAGCGGACAACTCCCGTGGCATGGTCTGTCCCCTCCGCCCAGCAGTCCCCAGACATGTTGTACTGTACGGTAGACCAAGTAATAAGGAAATTGTTTTCGATGTAATTTCCATATTATATATATATATATATATATATATATATATATATATAGAGAGAGAGAGAGAGAGAGAGATAAATAGGTGTCCCACCCCAAATTATTTGCTCCTCCACATTCTCCCCCAAGAAGTTAAATGTGATATGGAATGATTTGAACATAAAGATAAAATAGTACAACAAGCGATTAGATCGCTAACGTTAAATACAAAAGATATTATATATAGATAATTTATTTAAGACAAAATGTTGTAAATAGATACCACCGCAATATTATTTACTTTACAAATATAAATTACAGTTATTTCTGTGTCTCAGTTATCAAGTCATTGTAGATAGGCTATATCTAGTGTCATGCTTGTAAAGAGAAAAAAAAAAACATTGCGTTGCATTAGGTATCTTTTAATGCGCTCTGTTGAGCCCTACTCCTTAGACAGGTTAAAACACCTGCTGTATGAATATCTTTTTAACTACTACAAGGAGATCGAACAGGTTAAAATACCTGATGTACGGAAACAATCACAAGGAGAACAAACAGGTTAAAATATGTGCTTTATGAATACTTTTCTATCACATGGTGAATAAACAGGTTAAAATTCTGATGCATGAATACTTAAGACTATTACAGTTCTATCATTCACATTGTATGCTCGTCCTTACTAAGTAATGTCTTCTATAGCACAACCGTTATTCTTAATCTGTTTTTAGAAAATCGCCAGGAAGGATTCAATTCTGACTTTTCTTCGGCAATATTTCTGTCTTTACGATGTCTCATCATAGAATGTTCCGAAAGAGAAGGGCGAACCCACAAAACTATCTTTGCAGTTACTAAAGTTCAAAGATTTTTGGTCCGTAAATGAGACAATGATAACCTGCTAAGATTATCTCTGTGAATAATCACATTGTTGGTACACTGAGAAATGAACATTTGTATTGAAATATTTATTACAGACTATATTCATACTAACAACTCATTCGTGGCGTTTTCATCCTTCTCTTCCGGAACGCCTCAAATGAAACAACTATTAATAAGTAATCGTAAAGATCAAACCTGGATCTCCCACACACTGGCAAGAATGGTGATCTAGGTTTATTCTCTCCCGTGTTGTGCGGTAGGGAATCATAAAATGATTTGAGGGAAACTAAAATAGCAAATAAACATATGAAAAACACGGCAGGTATATTAGCTATAAAACTGTTTCAAGGAATTACTAAACATATTTTTTCAACTTGTTATCGGTCGTCAACGCATTACAAATATTACGTCCAGATAAACGTGAAAGCATAAATCTACATTTTACGCTTTCATAGTAGGACAAATGTAATGTTTGTGTGACAGACACGTTTCATACAAACCATAAGTTCTCGCTCACTTTGTATGTATACAAGGAATTGGTTACACGTTCTCTCTCTTTCTCTCTCTCTGTTTCCTCAGATAAGATAAGAAAAAGTGGGCTAGGAACAACGGGAAATACAGAAATAAAAAGATGGCAAAGGTCAGAGATTTTTAAAGCCTGCAACATGCTGACATGAAAGTTTTCCCTTCACAGAAAGAGAAAACTGAATGGGAAAGTCAACAATATCATTACTTATCTCACATTCAGTGGAGTACTTATTCTGAATTTTATATGAGAAAAATCTTACAGTATACAATCACTGATCTTAGTAAACACAGGTGACACTACCTTTTTTCCTGTTGAGGTACGATTTTTAGTAATGAAGGTTAGTAATGAAAATTATCTTGATTGTGATGATTCATACCAACATGTCTTCAGAGTCAGAACTTTTTCTTTAATAATAATGAAATAAGGTGAGCCTCTGTCATCAGCTTTTCGTACAGAAAGGATTATTTACAGTCAACAAATTTGTACACAGACAGATATTCACCAGATCTAATCGCTTACGAAGCCATTCTTTCTATATTTCGCTCGGTGGGGAATAAAAATGTATTCACACTTCTTGTTTTCTAACACGCCTGGTGTCCGTGGATTTCCGTTTCCTTCCACTCTCTCATTCCACTAATACTTCCATCATCATTCACTTGCCTTAATCATCGTCTCTCTTAGCCTAAAGGGTATAATTGCGAGACGTTAAAACTAAAAATTTTCTTTATTTTTTCTAAGAACGCCTGTTTGTACACAACCAATATTACGTTTTTGTGTTGCGGGCTTACACAACAGCACAGGATAAACATCCGGGCCATGGAAATATTCCTTTTTCTCTCGTTTTATCGAGATTTTGAATTAAATCCGGTTAATGGCGGTTCTTACTCTTTTCATTCAGCTTCTGAATTAAGACCCCACAACGATGAGTGCTTACAGCTAGCTGAGAAATACAATGATAAAGAAGCGATTTGAAGGGATCTGATTTCCGGTGCGATCAAAAATAGTCATCATTATGCCACACTAGGCGGGACATGGCCCATTCTATGGAGCTCCCAGGAGTAAGCAATATTAACTTTGTCAATTGTGGTTAAGACTTGAAATATAGAACTGGTATTATTAGTGATGAAAATACAACACTACATCCATATAGCGCATCAGACAAACACTTCTGAACGCCCATAATATTTTAAACGTAGTCACATACATCAATAAGTAAATGATATAGGCTATATCAGATTGGATTTCTAAATACGGTTTTTATAAGTAGCCCGGAGATGAAGTTTAGGGTAAATGTATTCTGTAACATTGACGCTTGACTGCGTGCATCTCCCAGTGTCAATGGTAGATAGTTCAGTGCCCGCTTTTCTGACAGACATCGATTGTAATTCACTTCCATGTGTTCCTTGTTGTACACACTTAAATGCTGAACTTACTCGAGGATACATTAGAAAGAAAACTCATCATTATATATATATTGCTTACTGGAAGAATATTCGCAGTTCAAGTTGCCAAGCGCATTTGAATATATTACGATAGGAGAAGTCGACATTACAAACATAATATATCTACCATTAATGGGAGAATAATAGGGGGTTTCATGCCTAAAACGATTTTTATCTTAGTCATTTTATGGTGTTAGTTTCACTAAAGTATATGTTACGCTTCGCTGTAATGAATTTTCGTTGACTAAGAAAATTTGAAACATTTTTGACACTATTCTTTGATTTCAAGTTCTTATCCTTATAGTAATTTTTCCTATATGTTTTTCGCACAGTGTAAGAGGCAGAATTGACACTCGAGGTAAAGAAAATTCACTGAAATGAGACATGTCATATACCGTGACAGTGGTGACACGATAAAACAACTTGGCGGGAATGACACGCAGAAAATGATACAACACCCGTATTCTTTTTTCTAAATTATTGTTGCATGTTTTCACAATAGTTGATGATTTTTTATTTTTTGATTGCTTAAGTAAGCTTTAACTAATGGTCTACAGTTCGAGGTGTTGTAAAATGATAAAATATAGAGGGGAATAAATTTTAGTTGGGAATCGCACAGAAAAGAGACTTCTAGGTAGATCACGTAGGTGAAAAGATAATATAAAGGAAGATATTAAGCAGATGGACAATAACAATGTTGAGCAGTGCCCATCGTGGACAACTAGTTAACGTGCGTGTGGATGTAGTCCCGGTTCAGATTTCCTGTAGGGATGATCCCTTGCCTCAAATTTTTGTATAACTTGATATCTGTTTTGATGTTGCTCAGTTTAAAGACGAGAAACATATTATAATATTACGATGATATCAGGGTGAAATGCATTTGAATATCTTTAAAGATTTTATTGACGGTAAAATTAATTCGTCGAAATCTATTGATGTAAACTTATACAAATTCATTACTATGATAATTCAGTCAATACCTAGGGATTAGGGATATATTTATGGGCTTTCGGCATCTATGGCCATGTTAGCTCGTCACATATGAGGACGGAAGGAAGGAAGCAGCCTGGGACCAGTATGCTAGGTACCATCCCGATGCTGGTGTCAATGAGGAAAACTTAGCTCAGGAGGCTAGCCTCAAAAGGCTGTTACACCTTTTCGACCAGGTATCCCCACCGGGAATCGCACGCAGGACCGCTCGTACCAAAGGCGACAGCGTTAGCGACTACGCTATGTGGGGTTACTTAGTCAAGACTTGTTCATACATGATTATGGAACAGTAATTAAGAAGTTTGATTTGCTAACCGCAACTCTTTTATACGTATATTTATCCTGTCTGTTCATGTGTTCGTCCGTCCGGAAAATAAAAAAAAAAAAAAAAAAATCGCAAGAACTATTTGACGGATCACCATCAATATTGACCAGCATATAGAGGATCAAAAGTTAGAAATTGAGCTTTTTGATGGAGGTCAATCCAGAAGTGGTCGAAATCAATCATTTTGTATTTTAACGTTGGTCACTAAAGAGCAATATTCGTCCGAACATCACATTTTACTTCAATGCCTACTGTAATATTTTCCATAAGTAGAAGCTTTGCTTTGTATATACTTAAACACAAACAAACTATTTGCTGAGCAAAACAATATATTCACATTAAAAAATTACATACGCCTTACAGTTTCGCTAACTAATATTTTGGCTTCATCAGACACTATCTGTCTGTGTCTGATGAAGCCAAAATGATAGTTGGCGAAACTGTAACACGTATGTAATTTTTTAATGTGAATATATTGTTTTGCTCAGCAAATAGTTTGTTTGTGTTCAATGCCTAACTCTATACTAAAACCGAAAGTGATAGAAATCCACTATATATCTTCCGGTGTCAATATCTACATAGAGCCAAAAAGATAAGAGATAGTGAGAAGTGTTCTTTTAAAAAATGATTTAACGTTCTAAGAATAGTTAACATAATCTCTCTTAACCCTCTATTTAAACCGAAAGTGGCAGATATCAACCACTTCCGTTTTTAACGTTGTTCACTGTAAAGTAAAAAAGTAATAGATAGCAAGATGCTGTTTTGCTGCAATCAAGTAAGTGACCCAGGATATACTTTACTTTAATCTCTCTGCTAAAACCGGAGGTAACAGAAGTCTACTACCACTTCCGATTTCAATATTAATTGAGAAAATATCACGCCATTCAAACCAAGCTTTCACGTAGTATATACGTGAAACTGCTACTTGTTTTTATCCTAAAAAAGTTTTTCTGTTACCATAGCTTCATGTGTTCCAAAATTTAGAGACGATGTGCAAACAATGTTAATTTATTTACTGAAATTTAGCGTCTCTTTTCAGCTCTAAGGCTTTATCAGACATGACTCTATAGTTCGAGGTTCAATCCAAAGAACTCTAATCCGTTCAAATGTCAATGATATCTAACTAGGAATCGAACTCGGGTCCACGCTCACTAAAGACGCGGGAGCTAGCCACTAGACCACCAGGAAGATCTTTGGAAACAATATCTTGATTTATAATTTGATTATGGTAATACTGTACTGTATAATAGAGTATGTTCCTTGTTCTCCTGTTTTCTATGAAACACAGTTGAACTCCGTATTAAATACAGACTGTTTTCTATGAAATACAGTTGAACTCCATATTAAACATAGACTGTTTTCTATGAAACACAGTTGAACTCCATATTAAAGACAGACTGTTTTCTATGAATCACAGTTGAACTCCATATTAAACACAGACTGTTTTCTATGAAACACAGTTGAACTCCATATTAAACACAAACTCTTTTCTGCAGCATTCTCTTGAATCTGTTTCCTAGTTATTAAGAAACAAATTTACATACAAATGATACTGGATGTTGTTAGTTGTAAATTAAATAAAATCTGAGAACTAGAGCGGATGCAATCTTTCATTGCGTGCAACATTATTATTTTTTGAAACATCAGCATGATTTACGTTAGCATTTCTTCCACTCTTTACTGCTATCTCCAATTGAGATATGAATCATACAGCCTTTAGATAAGTCAAGTTTCCTTCCTTGTATTCTTTAAAGAAACCAAACAGTAAAGTCCCTCTCCGCCAAGAAGCCAATACATAAAACGAGGGCAACCCTCAATCTCCTTCTACGTAACCCCAAGCTAACCTCACGTGAACGGGCTAAATCAATAACAACGGGGCAGCCACGGCCATTGTGGAAAACACTTGTTGCATCGGCGGGGAACAGACGGCAACATGCGACTCTACGGGAAGGATATAGACCCCGCAATACTACTCGCAAGTGCTACTAAACAATGTTTACTGCATTTTTATTGCTAGCTGGAGTGCAATGTCTTACATAAAAATATTATTTCTCGTATCCATAGAAAGAATGTTTATATATCTAGGGACTCTATTTTTGAAACAAAGAGTTATTCTTTTATTGTATGTAATGCTAAGATGAATAACTTGAAAAGAAGAACAGTTTCAATTGTTTGAAAGATATGACTGAAAGTGACAAAAGATATGTAAACGATCAAACTACCGCCCTTTCTTTCCTCTGTTTACGCTGATGATTAAATGCATGATGCCGCTGATGATTCCTATGTTACCAAGTAGCTAGAGCGATTGCTATCTGCAGGTGTGATATGGACACGGTTAGTGCCCTTAGTGTAATGAACGTGAATTCGGATTCGAATCCCGGTGGCCAACACAAAAGTTTCGGTCCTAACCCAGTTCCTGATGTAACTGGAAACAGCGGCGGCAAACATTGGGAAGGGGGGGCACGGGTAAGACCACCATTTTTTTTCTTTTTTTAGCGATGTTCAAAATATTTATGAAGTTGAAAAATAACGCTATGGGGCATCTGGGGAGCAGAGTTGTCTTTCTCATTAAGAGGTGGGCAGATTTGAGGCTTATTCTGGGGAAGGGGGAGGTGAGACTCATATTACGATAGATGAATTTGATTTCTGAGGTGAACCTATTGTATATTATGTATCAGGCGATGTAGATGAAGTGGTAGTCGGACGCAAATCATCACATTCCTTTCCAAAAAAACACATTTTAAATCGGATTATTGGGGGGACAGTCCCTTAGTTCCAAGATTGAGGGGGCATGTCCCCCTCATCCCCCCTGGATTTGCGCTAGTATTGGAAAGCATTTCTTTTTATTGAGAGGTAAATGGTAAACGAATTCTATTCTAAATAGTTCGGTTTTCCCTTTCCATTGTGAAACTACAGTAGACGTCCAAACTACAAGAATTCAATACTGAAACCAGAAGTAATACGTCTAACATTTGTGGTTTCAATAGAGGGATAACGTTGGAGATGGAACCTGTTCTTAGAACGCTTAATCCATAAGAAAAACCAGTTTCTCATTATCTCTGACTGTTTCTGCTCTGTGGAAATCAATATTGAAACTGGAAGTCGTAGTAGATTCCTACCAATTCCAATTTTTATAAAGAGATAAGCACCAGAACTGAACCTACTTCTGGGAAGATAAGTCCATTGCTCTGATTCTGGTATCTGTCAACAGACGAATGGATTTTCTAGTAGGCTTCTGACACTCATGCATAGCATAGTTTGAAAGTCTAAAACAAGAGGTGACTGTTAATAGGTGGCGTGCTGACAACACGTTATCCAATTATGTCGTTTGGTTAGCCAGGACCGTTTCGGGACTATAATCACGCCACAGAATTAACAAATCTTTCATAGGTGACTGTGGGAAAATCTACATAATAAACCAATATTACTATTATCTACATTACAAGGTCTGTATGATAAGTAATGAGACTCGCCGCGCCGCGGCGCGCGTGTCGCTGGAGCGGGTTTGTCGGTGATGGAGGATGTAGGGGGGGGGTCCGAGCAAAGCAACGCACCGCGTGTCAGTTGGCTCCGAGCCTTAGTGGAGCGCGGACAAGCCTTGGACAAAGCCCTTGTGAACATTCTTGTCACGGCGGAAAATCAACAAACATGGAGGGTTCCATCGAACAGCGTTATGCGATCAAATTTTGCGTTCGCCTGGGGAAAACGGCTACTCAGACGCTTTCTCTCATCACGGAGGCCTACAAAGAGGAAGCCCTATCCAAAGCCCAGGTGTTTCGTTGGCACAGTGCGTTCCGGAACGGCCGGGAAAGCGTTGAGGATCTGGAGAGGGCTGGACGCCCGACAACAGTGACTACGGACGAAACTGTGGCAAAAGTGAGGGATCTCCTGAACTCAGACCGTCGATTATCGTTGAGATTGATTGCTGATGAACTCGATATGAACCACACAACAGTGCACAAGATTGTGACGGAACAATTGGGAATGAGAAAAATCTGTGCGAAACTGGTGCCGCGAGTGTTGACTGACGAACAAAAGCAACGACGTGTTGATTGTTGTCAGGAACTGTTGAACCTCATGAACAGTGACCCTAACTTTGAAGATGACGTCATAACAGGTGACGAGTCGTGGGTGTTCCAGTACGACCCTGAAACGAAACGTCAAAGCGCGGAGTGGCACACTCCTGCGTCCCCGCGCCCCAAGAAGGCCAGAATGTCGAAGTCAAAGGTGAAAACAATGTTGATTGTTTTTTTTGACAATGTGGGGGTGGTCCACAAGGAGTTTGTACCCCAAGGACAAGCCGTCAACGCCGCCTTCTACAAACAAGTCCTTGAGAGACTGCACAGGAGCGTCAAGCGGAAAAGACCGGCGATCGCTAGCCGGTGGAAGTTGCATCACGACAATGCCCCTGCCCACACCGCCTTCTTAGTGACCTCCTTTTTGACCCGGATTGGGGTGGAAGTCCTTCCACAACCACCCTACAGCCCAGATGTGAGCCCGGCCGACTTCTTCCTCTTCCCGAAGCTGAAGCCACGCTTGAAAGGAACCCGTTTTGCAGACGTCACAGCCATCCAAGCAGCCGTGACCACATTTCTAAAGGACATGCCGGCTGCTGACTTCCAGGGGGCGTTTGCAGCGTGGAAACATCGATTGCAGAAGTGCATCGACGCAAGAGGAGAGTACTTCGAAAGCTTTTAAGTCCCTGTACAGATCAGATCAATAAAACAATGTTTCCAGACCTGGTCTCATTACTTATCATACAAACCCTGTATGTTGCCCACAAAACGAGAATTTGTCCTGATTTCCATCACAAAAGCGAGATGACAAGTACATTTTCAAATTCGAAATACGAAAAGAAATATACAATTTTCGTTTTCTTTTCAAGACCAGATAAATTTCTCAAGTCTCGTTTGCAACACTAATTCAACCATGTCTTAAGTCTCAAACACTGTTTGTGTGTTATATGGTCCTCAGTATAAAAATAATCAGTTGATAAAGTGAGTACGAACATAATGAAGAACATTTATCAACGTTTAACGATATGAAAGTCATTGCACAATATCCTATTTCAATAATAAATAAGATCTAAATAGTAAGACTATTCATGGCTTTGGATTGATTGTTTTAACAAAAGAGACACTGACCAAAGCTTAAAACCCACTTTATTTTAAATTATAATTTGTAACTGTTTCGGATATCTAGCATATCCTTCTTCAGACACTATCGAAAATAAATGAAAATACAGACATATATATATAAATATTGTTATGACAAAGTTTAAATTCTTTAACCGTCATATATATAGTCATTTTTATGAAAAAGTTTAAATTCTTTTAACAGACATATATATATATATATATATATATATATATATATATATATATATATATATATATATATATATATTCATTGTTGTACTTTCTTATTTTTATTTATTTTTAATTAGTTTTTTTTTTCTTATTTACTGAGGCCTTCAGCCAATCCCATAAGTCTTCATGTTCACTTTCCAATTAATCACGTTCTTTCATTTTTGGTTCTTATAAGGGCTTTTTTTAAATTTTCTTTTTCTCTATGCTATTCAAACTTCCTTGCCATAATTCATTAATTGGTAAGCCCCCTGTCCAGTTCATCAGTTTATCTCTTCCTACCTTCTTTATCCAATCCGCTTCTTTCCACTTCCTTATTAGCATTCTTTTCTCCATCTCCAATACTTCCGTCTTATCCCAATTAATTTCGTGATTCGTCTCCTTAACATGTTTGTATATGGCATTTGTATCTTTATTCCTCCTAACATCATCTTCATGTTGTTTTATCCTTTCTTTCATTCTCTTTCCGGTCTCTCCTATATATGACATCTACAGGGTATGGTGTGAGGACTGCGATATGTCATATATAGGAGAGACCGGAAAGAGAATAAAAGAAAGGATAAAACAACATGAAGATGATGTTAGGAGGAATAAAGATACAAATGCCATATACAAACATGTTAAGGAGACGAATCACGAAATTAATTGGGATAAGACGGAAGTATTGGAGATGGAGAAAAGAATGCTAATAAGGAAGTGGAAAGAAGCGGATTGGATAAAGAAGGTAGGAAGAGATAAACTGATGAACTGGACAGGGGGCTTACCAATCAATGAATTATGGCAAGGAAGTTTGAATAGTATAGAGAAAAAGAAAATTTAAAAAAAAGCCCTTATAAGAACCAAAAATGAAGGAACGTGATTAATTGGAAAGTGAACACGAAGACTTATGGGATTGGCTGAAGGCCTCAGTAAATAAGAAAAAAAATTAATTAATTAAAAAAAAATAAATAAAAATAAAATAGTACAACAATGACTATATATATATGTCTGTTAAAAGAATTTAAATTTTTTCATAAAAATGACTATATATATGACGGTTAAAGAATTTAAACTTTGTCATAACAATATTTATATATATATGTCTGTATTTTCATTTATTTTCGATAGTGTCTGAAGAAGGATATGCTAGATATCCGAAACAGTTACAAGTTATAATTTAAAATAAAGTGGGTTTTAAGCTTTGGTCAGTGTCTCTTTTGTTAAAAGATCTAAATGTTGTTGTGATGCTTTGTGGATCTCTCGTGACACGGAAATAATTCTTGATGAAATTAAGAAAAACATCATGGCATAAATTTTAAACATAAATTTACAAAACGACACGAGACGAGTTTTCCGAGTACCGAAACAAGAATTCTACAAATTTTACGAGACGAGAAGAGAAAGCCTTATTTCTCGTCTCGTAAGCAACGCTATCTACAGTCAGCAAGGAATTTTATCCTCATGCAGAAGATATTTTAGAACTCTTTCATTTGGTGTTTGATGCTCGTTTTTTTGGTGCGCGCAATATCGAGTTTAATCCCTCAAAAGGGAGAGTTTAATCCCTCAAGTCAATCTCTATTAGTTTACAGAACCTAACACTAGGAATAAATAATAAAAATATAAAATAATCACGGAAATAATTCTGCGACTGACGTGTCTGCCAATTAAAATCATTTTACTATCGTATAGCTATGCAACTATGGTTGCTGTATCACATGCAAAACTTAACGCCAAATTCCATTCCATTGTTTTACAAAAAGTATATTGCAAAGTAATAAATTATACTGTATATAATCTTCAAGATTTGATATAGGCATGTCTTCTCTTTATGTTAGTTAGAAAAAAATTCCAACATTCCCTTCATAGTTGTATATTCTTAAGACAACAAATATTGAAACTGGGAGTACACATTTTCCATGGTTATTGACTTCCAAGGTTGTTGGAATTTTCCCCGCCCAAAAATACCAAGTGTTTTATTGGGGGGAGTAAAATCTACATAGAAAGAACACAATAACCCTGCTCCCCCCCAAAAAAAACTGTAAAAATATATTTCAAAACTTGGATTGAAGTGATAACCTTAATGCGAGTATAATTACTTTCTTCAATCGTGTTTCTCATAGTTTCAAAATTTTCTTAAAGTATGTATTTATCAAGAGATCTTCAAAACATAATACCGGTGAAAAAAAAAAAAATTGGGAATCAGGCATAACGAATTCTTTTCGCATTCGATAAAATTTGCTGTAACGTTGTTCGCGTTCGCTGTAACTATCGACAGAGCTTCATTTAAAAAAAAAGGAAATTACTGTTTTTTTTTCTCAACACTACACTTGAATAATCGGACGAAATAAACAATAAACACACACACACAAAAGGGTTGTAATAATAAGAAGATCAAGAAACTCCCGAGTTTTCCTTGCATACCTGTTGGAGTATGCAGCGTATGTTACGAGTATCGTATGTTACAAAGGTTCTTTAATCGTAAAATATAAGTAAGGAAGCAAACAAATTGGGAACCGAAAATGAGATTTTAAAAAATGTTTCCAACAATTTTAATTCTTCCGAAAAAAGAGTACTTTTTAATTTTTTTATAGAAAAAGTTTATTTAATGAAGTCATTCTTTTAATCATCTTTGGCTTTTGACTTGAGGTTCTATTCCAGTATTTGCTGGCAATTTTTAAGGGAAACTAAAGGAATCTTCTGTCAGGGCGACTGGCCCAGGTATTTGAATTTTGAACGTAATAGATGTCTTCTGTATTATATAGATTTTTCCACTTCTTTTTTACTCTAAAAATTGTCTACTTCCTTCTTTCTGGAAATCAAAATGTAATCGACTGCCAACGCTGAAAAGTATGTTCCATTACGAAACGAAGATGGTGTTTCACGGATTCCCTTTGTACGATAATGGAATTTAATAGTTTCATTTGTACCAGTGGCGTATTTAGGGGGGTGGCTTCCGGGCTTAAGCCCCCCCGAAATCTTACTTAGTATAGTAAAGTAAATGAAATATCTTGCAGAATTTTCACATTTCCAGGCAAAGCCCCCCCCGAAAGTTAGCAAAGCCCCTCCCGAAACAAAATCATAAATACGCCACTGATTTGTACAATATAATATGAATGGGTAAATGGTATTTTAAGTAGCTTGAGAGTTCACCTCTGGTGCGAAGGGTCCCAGGCTCATTCCGCCTTAACAGCATTAGAGGTTGTTGGGCAAACTAGTATGCTGGGGTCCCTACGACTAAATTTTACACGTAATACATGAAATTCTGTTTGTGGGGCCCTGAGCAACTGACCATCGGGTCCAAGCATTAAGACGGATTTGCCTTAGCTCGATCTCGGGTAACGTGAGTGTATAAGGACAACATCATGTCTGTAGATTTTCTCGGAGTTTCTCCGTTTTCTTCCACATTTTCATTTCACTAATTCTCTCACAATCATCCACTTTCATTTATCATTTGTCCCCTTAAGCCTAAGAGACATAATCACGAGACGTAAAACAAAGATTTGATTTCTTTCCATTTTAAAACTCCTTCTACCAAGAGTTTGGCTTCTTGCAACTATGTAAAAAAAAAAAAAAAAAAAAAAAAAAAAAAAAAAAAAACTATATCAGACTAAAATGTATTTATGCCAATGGAAATTAATTTACTTCTGGAAGTGAATATCTGTGTAAGGAAGCTATAATTACTCAGTTGTTACTGGCATCTTTAATTTTAATTTTCAATAATGTATTCCTTCACTTCTAGTTTTCCGTATACTTTTCTGAACTACAGGGAAAAAAAAATGGCCACACACTTCTTCTTTACAGTTATTGCTAGGGATGAGCAAAACCGTTTTTTTTTAAATCGAAAACCGGTTTCTAGAAAAAGCTACATTTCGCTTTTAAAAATCAGTTTAGTTTTCAGAAAATGGGTTCGGTAGAAAACCGAACCGGTTTAAAAACAGAAACCGGAAAACCTGTTTAGTGCCCACCACTTGCACACTCAGTGATCAAACTGAACCACTGAGGCATACTGATAAATTAAGATATCAAATATCATACCAGCTGAAAAAATTTGTAAACCAGCGGTAGTATGCCCTGGGTTTTGAACGCTTCTCAGCTCCAGTTCCTGACGGTCATGGTCACCATTGGTCAACGGCAGAGTTCCCACTCACTTCCTCTGATCCTCGGGCTGCTGGCTTGACGTTGGTCTCTCTACCACGTAAGTCCAGTGGTCCTCATCCAGAACCACTAGTAGAATGACGGGCAACGGTTACCAACAGCGCCAAACCAGAGAACAGCAGCAACCATTTGACGAAAGACAGCCCAAAACGTCTCTTAACGTTTGTGACTTGCGTATTTAAATGAGAGACGATTATGTAGCGTTACGGCGCCATGACGTAGAATGCTCCTCTCAGAGGGTTTCCTTTCTGGTAATGTCGAAGTCAGGCCATCCGGGGAAAATATGGAATGGGATTAAGAAATAATCACTTATAGAAATTAGTTTTGTTATTTCGACGGCACGTGGATAGCAAATTTCTCAGACTTCATTATATTTCAATCGAGTTACATAAGCTTATATAACTAAATTCTCAGACTAAAACGAATGGCTTATGTAACTGATGAGAGGTAGAATCTTCCTCCTTCGCTGTCTGGGGCGAAGTCCTGTAGAGCCACTGGTTCGATAACCCACATCAATCGGTTCCTTTACTCTATTAACGTAGAAAACGTCAATGCATCGAAGTAAATATTAAGCAGTGTTCTACATCAAATATGACTTCTGCTAAAAGGCACAACAAAAAAACATAAATATACACTACTTAACCCTTTATAGCTTGCCAACTACATTTATATGATAGATGCCTTCCTGATGGACCAAATTTTTCAATGAAAATAATCTACTGGATATTAGTCTACTTAATAAGGATCGTTTAGTTGTCATCATACTTCAATGTTTCTAACCAACATATTGGTAGCTTTATAAGTCACTATTACAATATTACAAGACTCAGGCATAAGTCCTGCAATATTCTGGTACACAACGTACCTGCATTTATTACGGTACAACGAAAGTAGGTTCACATTTAAAGTATAGCCCCTCGTGTTGGACTGTCTGCAGCTATCTTCCTGCCAGTTCCTTGGTTCCACATCAATACCACGTCTTGTCATTAGAGGGGAAGACAGGGTGCGAATTAGGCGATTTTTCCAGGAGGGGATAAAGTAAAAAAAACACCCTGTTTAAACCAACTTGCTATAATCGTGCCAACCCTGCTGACAACAACGATTAAACTTAACGCACTTGGCTTGGGTTTGGGGGAAAGTATACCAGTATTATACCATTTTTATCCTAACCTATAGAAGCAGATCTCACTAAAAATTTTTTCAAAAAAAAAAAAAAAAAAAGCACAGTGAATTGAAGAATTTGAATGATGTAAGAAATATGTGATGGTAGGAGGGGAAAATAGCATCCTCTCCTGGGAATTTTTTTCTGCCTTCCAACCAGGGATAAAAGCTTTCCAGAGGGGGATTTTCCCCTACATCCCTGGCCGTAATTCGCACCCTGGGTGAAGAAGTAAGTCATTGCTATTTCCACCTTCCGATGGTTGATTTCAGGAAGTATGCTATGGCTGATACAGACAGTACTCCGAAAGGGCAAGGTCAGAACTATATGTTGGATATGACATCAGTTCATGCCATCAAATTCCTGAATTTTTTATTGCATTTTTTCAAGCTGTGTGGTTTTGGGTTATCCCGTTGCAAAATTGCGCGCTTTTGGTTCGCCAATGCATGCTATTTTTGATGTGATACAGAATACATCCGTTCCAACTGTCCGGAATAAAGGTCGGCATTGACAGTTTGACCGTTAAGAACGAACTCGAAATGGATAACCCTATCGTATTCCACTACACCACACTTTATAATCGAGATGACCCTTTTAACGACCGGTTCAGGAAGTTGGTCTTTGCTCAACCACTGTTTGTGCACATTCCGATTTTGAAAAGATACCGACATTTCGTCGCATATGATAATCCGTTTCAGATAATGCATACGACATGGATTTTGCAGCAGTTGTCGACACGAGTCAACTCATGTGGCACAATACGACAGCTCCTGATGGTTTTTCCGAGTTTGTGAAAGTGGAGCATGCCGAGTTAGTGTGACAATCATCGTAGTTATGGCAGATATATTTTCCTCAGTGCTGTGTCATATGACTTTTACAGTCTGTTACTCTGTAAGAAGACTGGACATTGGCTGATTTCTGACACTTCTATAACCTGCAAGAAATTTCTGGAACTAACAAGTTGTTGTGTTGTGGTTACTGCACCTTCCTCTTTCGCATGACAAATGTTTTGGGTTGTTGCCGCAGCGTTTTGCCTGAGTTTGAACTCAAGTAACAGTTTTAAGTATCACACATTGAACACTCATCGTCACTGCCACTAAAAATTGACTGGCGATACTGACAGAGTGGAAGTCTCCGTGTTAAACAGTATGCTTGCCACACTATCTCTTGAGCCAGTTTGAGCCTTGTAACAGCCCTTTCCCATTTGGCGGCTAACTCCGCGCGCGGCGGCGGCGAATTGCCGCGCAGGGTAGAAAGACATTGCAAGCAATGGAGCTTTTCATATATGCGCGGCGGTCGCCGCAAATTTTCGCGGCGAGGAAAAACAGCCGCCTCTCCCTGCTAGGAAGCGGCGCGGCAGATTGCCGCGTACAGCCAAGCGGGACATTGCAAGCAATGGATCTCTTTACATATATGCGGCTATATGCCGCTTGGGTGTTGGAGGAGGGAGCAAGTGCTGCCAGGAAAGAGTAGAGAGTGGTTGCCATAATTTGTATGTGTATGTGTTTTACGTATATATATATATATATATATATATATATATATATATATATATATATATGTGTGTGTGTGTGTGTGTGTGTGTGTGTGTTTGTGTATGTTTTTATGTTCTAGCCTAGGACACCTCGAGTGCTTTTAACCAAACTTGTTACATACAATATGTGGGAAAAGATGACATGTAAAAATAATCGAAAACGACCAATACTACCGAAGTGTCGAATCCAAAGATCGTTGATTTAAAAGAGTTCAAATCAATACAAATTATTTTTTTCTATGTAATAGAAGATTGGGATAAATGTGCGAGCAGCGCTGGGCAAACGAGCTTCTAATTTCATAAATTTCTGGTATCCCAAAATTGAAATATGTACTATCAAATATTTCATCAATATTACATATTTTAGTCTTTTGCTATATATATATATATTGTTACATGAAAGTTCGTAACCCGGATTTTAGTAATAATACAGTAATGTACCTTAGCAAAGCAAGAGACAATTCATTATGTGACATTTGATAAATGTACCGTGTTTTATATATTTTATAACTATCTTAACACTTCTATGGTTGTAATTTCTTGAATAGTCCTTTGAATTCAGAGACTAGAGCAGTGCTTTAGAGAGACTTGAGTCAATAGTTGGAACGCTTAAAACAAACGAATAAACCTGAAATACTATAATAATAATAATAATAATAATAATAATAATAATAATAATAATAATAATAATAATAATAATAATAATAATACCAACAGACCAGCCTTGGGTTCAGAGGTGGAGTGTTGACTTGGGATTCTGGGATAGATCTCAACCACCGACTATCCCGAAAGAACTTTATCCTGGTTTTCCCAGTCACAACAGGTAAATATCGGGAAGGTATTTGAAATATCTAGAACCATGCCGCTATTTTGCTCAAGTCTATCAATTGTAGAAACAGTATAGAAAAATCTCTTTCAAGGTACCACTTCTTAAAAAGAAAATGAACCCATATGTTTCTCTTACTGTTTTTTTTTTAAATTTATTTATTTCTCTTTGTCTTAACAAGGGGAGCAGAAGACACTTTTTGCATCTGGCCATTGTTCCACCACAACACGATAAGAGTTACAAGGTTTTGTTTCTTCAGTTGCACAGCAACCCTGCTCGCATATTTTTCATTCGCGGCAAAAAGCCGCGTTAATATGAAAGGGTACACTTCTTACGCAGCAAACTGCCGCGAGCGGCGACGGCAAATCGCCGCCTCAATGTGAAAGAAGCGTCCGTCGATCACCGGCATACACACGCGCCTGCTGTATGACCGAAATATTGCACAATTTATAACTCAGTCATGTATTACAGAATCCATAATAAGATGTTCCTTGTACTACGTATCTGATGACTTACTATTTTTGGGGGGGGGGGCGGAAGGAGCAGGAATCGCTGTCGTCGTATTTGCATAGTATTATTGGTTAAAGCAAATGCAAGGAGCGCAACGCGTGAGTGTTTCTCTGCAGTACTGTACAGGAGTGCTGAAGTATAAAAGCAGTAAAAGTCAGTGGACATAATCCATTTCTTGTTTGTTTCGTTATTGTACACGATTGTTGAAGTGATTTTTTGTGACTTTGAAGAGCAAAATGGAAATACCAGAAAAAATCTGACATAAACTTATTCGATCTGCTATTGGAAAAACTATATATGTACGTGTATAAAGCATTGAAATTCTATAGAGCGGAAAAAACTCTACGCTGTGCACATGCGCCTTTTTAAAAATATTATTTACTGTTCAGAGTTTTTTTCACAAGAACAATTAAGTTGGCAGCTATTTGAATGATTTAATGTTTGATACTATACAAAATACTGCAGTTTTATACATCCAACGCAAAACAATTTAAATTATGTATTCTACTGTTCTAGCACAAATTTGATTATCATCATCATCATAGGTATTCTGCCCTTATTGGCAGGTCACTTGCCGCAGCTGAGAAGCTTCCAAGCTCCACGGTCCTCCGCTAACTTCTTCGTCTTCACGCATGATCTTTCTGTTTTATATCATCCGTTAATTGTAGTCTCCTTCGCCCTCTCTCTCTCCCTCTCTTTCCCGCCACCATTCCCTCTAGGACGTACCTCATGATACAATTTCTTCTTAGGCAATGTCCCAACCAGTTTCTCTTCCTCTTCTTAATAATATCTAAAAGTGTTCTTTTCTCCCCCACCATTTCTAACACTTTCTCATTCGCTTTCCGCTTGACCCAACAAATTCTTTCCATTTTCCCCCCCACCCACATTTCGAATGCTTCCAGTAGTTTTTCATCACTTTTACGCAATGTCCGCGTATTCGCCCCATACAGTACAACACTCCACACGAAGCATTTTATGAGTCTTTCTCTCAACTTTTTATTCAAGATCCCACAAAACAGTCTTTTCTTCCTCCTAAAGGCTTCTTTCGCCATTCCTATCTTTGCTTTTATTTCACGTTCGCACTTCATGCTATTACTAAGAATACTACTCAGATATCGAAAACTATTCACTTGTTCTATTTTCTCCCTTCCTACTTTTATATTTGACACAGACCCCTTCGTTCCAATCACAATGACTTTTTTCTTTCTAACATTTATTTTCATCATATATTCTTCAAAGCCCTTCCTCATTTTTTCTAACATTTTATTGATTTTCTTTTCAGATTTTGCAACAAGCGCCATATCGTCTGCAAATCTTATGCATTTAGCCATTCTACCTCTCCTACCGAAATGCCATCATCATCATGTAGGCTCTTTTTCACTATCTTTTCTAGATAGACATTAAATAGTGTTGGCGAGAGGCAGTATCCTTGTCGAACTCCTCTTTCAATTTCGCGCTCTTTCGTCAGTTCTTCCCCTATTCTAACACTTACTTGTTGGTTCATGTATAAGTTTTTTATGAGTCTTCTCTCTTTCCATTCCAACTCGATCTTCGTTAGAACTCCCAACGACTTATTCTTTAAAAAAATCCAGTCAAGAAATTTCACATAAAAGTAGTACCTATATCTCACAAACTGCCATATACAGTATGTCTGACGTCGCTTGTAAGCAACGAAATTAGTTCTATAAAATTCTTGCCCGCGGCACAAATATATGAAACGCGTAATACAGAGTGTCTATAAAAGAACTCCGGGGTTTTGAGGCAAAATATTTTAATTAAGTAAAAAACGTACATACATGTATTATACATGATTGGAAAGCTTACATTTTCAAGTTTTGTTTTTAACAATTTAATAAAGTTCAATATGAGCCCCGCCGGGGTTTTGAGGCAAAATAAGTATATATAAAAAAAACGTACATACATGTATTATACATGATTGGAAAGCTTTCATTTTCACGTTTGTTTTAACAATTTAATAAAGTTCAATATGAGCCCCGTGAGTGGCACGGCACACATCGTAACGGTACTTTATCTCTTGAATAACACATTGAGCCTTTTGTTGTGGCGTCACCATAGCGCGAAGCGCAACAATCCACACGGCACGGCACTGATTCACTGACTACCGCAACCGTTACGTCGTCTCAAGTTCAACGCTCCGCAGCGCTGCCACCTGTTGATAAAAACATTTCCAATTAGTATGACTAAAACTTTTCGAGCTAGTCGTTTCAGAGAAATTAACTAAATTTTGCTCTCTTTTATCGTTAATAAGATATGAATTTTTAAAACCCAGGAGTTCTTTTATAAATACCCTGTATATATCCAGTACACACAGTAAATTTGAGTTGGACTCACACAGTGTTTCCCGCAGACTCCTCACTTAGAAGATGAAACATATTCAAAGTAAAGTGAACAATATTCTCAACCGAAATGTTAGTATACACTTTCTTTGGCAGGTGATGATTTCCAAAACTTGATATTAAAATTAACCCTCTATAGTCAAATAGAAGCGGTAGGTCATTTTCTTGATTTTGAAGTCACAACAATGATGAATTTCAGCGGCGTAGCTTAGTTTACTTCTTAGAGGAAAATTATTTTTAGTGTTGTCGACGAGGCGAAACGAGAAACAAGGTTTTCACGTTTTGTTTTCGTAAATTTTGAAGATCCACCTCGTCTCGATTCTTGAAAAATTTCTCGTCGTCTCGTATCGAAAAAATTTCCATCTTGTACTGTAATTCATGTAAAAAAAAAAAAATACCTGATTTTTTTGCTTAATTTCATCTAGAAGTTATCAGAAACTTTCCACGCTCCGAGAGGTCCACGAAGAGTGTAATATAATAACATTTAAATCATATTAATTACTGGAGTATGTTGTATAATGACTTACACATCATTAAATGCTGATGAATGCTCTTCTTTGTGTTCGTACAATCAATCAATTTATAGTTTTTATACTGTGAATAATTTAACACTAAAACAGTGTTTGAAATCTTAACGCTTGGGTGAAGAAGTGCTGCTCACGAGACTCTAATGTCTCGAATTTAGAAAGATACTTCTCAATATGGTATAACATAATTTCCACTTGATTTTCGAGACGACTTTGATCTTTTTGCACATTTTCCACCAATTTGAAAAGGTGAGTCAATCCCAAAATGAAGGGTGCCAAATTCTTCCTCTATTCTTTTTTTTATTTTTTAAAGATGGCGACCAATATGGCTACCTGTACCAATACTACATATTACTAAACATCTTTCAGAACTCGATATTTGGGGCAAGTTTGATTTTTTGGGGCTCATTTTCCATAATTTGAAGTACCGTGTCCGAAAATGAATGTTTCAGCACTTCAAATTGGTGGGAAATGAGTAATAAATAAATAAATAAATGTCGCACCAAAATTGTGCTCTGAAAGATGGTTATTAAAAAGTAATATTGGTACGGATAGCCAAAATGCCGCCATCTTGAAAAAGATACAAAGAAGTAGGGAAAAATTGTAATTTTTATTTTCTGATTTAGCATTTTAAATTGGTGGGAAATGTACGCAAAATAAATAAGAAATAAAATAAAAAAAACTTGGCACGATGACTGCACCCGTAATATCTTGTCTTTATTCTTGTCTTGTTATCGGGACCAAACGAGAAATTTCTCGTCTCCTGGCAGCATTAAATATTTTCAACGCATATACAGGGTGTTAATGAACTATACCGACAAACTGTAAGAGATGATTCCTCACATCAAAATAAGAGAAAAAATTCATATGGACCTATGGCGAAAAGTGCATAGTTTCAGAATTAGGGCTGTGCAAAATCACGAGAAAGCTAAATTTCAATAAACCCTATTTCGAATTCTAGAAATTGTGCATGGTAGTTCTTATCAGTGTAAAGGAAGCCACGCATACACAATCCAAAATTGCATATTTAATCAACTGTCAATAGGTGTAGAGGGTATTCTGTACAGGGTATAGTTCTCAGATATGCTCTCAATTGAGTTTTCAGATGTACCTTGATTTCAAGAAGGGTCCAAAGTAGGCAGAAGGTAAGCCTTGACAACAATGGACATCCAATACTTCGGAGAGAAGGCGGAAGTGTTAGGAACCGGCACCTCCATGTTTGTGTGTGTGTTTCTGTTCGGAATAACGTGTGATGATTGTTTTTCGTCGTGGTTTTCACGTTTTCTTCACTTATAAGCGTGAAAGAAAACATCGCAGCATGTGTTTTCTCGAATAGGCTACGAGAGACTGTGTTGCTGACGATCCTTAACACTTCCGACATCGAGCCAAAGGATTCCGTGTTCACTGCTATCAAGGCTTATCGTTTGCCTACCTTGGACCAATCATAAAGTCAGAGCATATCTCAAAATTCAATTGATGGTATATCTGGCAATTTTACCCTTTAAGGAATACTCTGTACACCGATTGAACATTAATGAAATATGCATTTTTGGATTCCGTATGCGTGACTTCCTTTATGCTGATAAAGGACCACAATCCACAATCTCCCAAATTCGAAATAGGACCTCTTGAAACTTAGCTTTTTCGCGATTTTGGGCAGCCCTAGCTCTGAAACTATACACTTTTCGCCATAGGTCTTACATGAACTTTTTTCTTATTTTTATGTGAGGAATCACCTCCTACAGTTTGTCGGTATACTTCATTAACATCCTGTATATATATAAAGACAACAGGGGGAAAAGGTGGTAAGTCAAAAAATGCAAGCTTTAAGGTGTAGTTTGCATGGACTAAATCCCACAGTTAGAAGAAGGTTAGTTACTAAGAAATTTAATGCTAAAGATTTCGCCTACAGGGGAAGAAGTAGGTAAGTTAGTGGAAAAACAGGTCAATTGAGTAAAATCATAAACTCCTCCTTTTTCCTCTGAAGTCTTCTTATGAAATAATAGTAAAATATTTAACGCATATTCTTAAATCACATTGAATTATTTATATTAATGTATTATTCTGTTTACTCAGGAGAAGTACTATTTCTACAGTTTCCATATATGTAGGCCCTTGATATCTTTTAATTTAAGAATTAGTTGAAGGATTGATTGCAGATCTAAGACAATAAAAAAATAATTAATTAAACTTGAGTTGTTAAAAAATACTGGGGAAATTAATTTGTATTTAATCATTAGCCTCTCTGTTTATCTTTCCTGCATATTATATATACTTCCATAATACATGATATATATATATATATATATATATATATATATATATATATATATATATATATATATATATATATATATATATATATATATATATATATATAATCTAACAGCATCTTTAAAGAACGAACAAAAGCACTAATAAAAAGTATGCGTCCTATATTAGTAAAACAAAAGCCATTTCCAACAACATTCTAATTGCATTAGCATTTCCGGAGAATTAATAATAAGGTACTTGTTACCGTAGGTTTGAATAGCTTTTACCTCACTGAAATGAAATAAAGAATTCTATTTCAATTTTGCTTTGTTCAAAAGACAATTATCTGAACAAGAAGGTACGAGAAAAGAAATGACATTCCCCTTCTCCCTCTATTCTTCAATACTTGTCTTTTGAGACACACACATTGAATATGTGGTACCTTTACCCACACCTCTTGTGTTGGTACAGAAAGCCTCTTCCGATCACGTGATATCATCAACGCATATAAAAGAAAAGCCAATAACAGGTTCCCTTTCTATAGCGTCCCTTGAGAAAGCGACCCGTCTCCCTTCCTCCATCTTTCTCTTGTTACTATCTTTGGTAACGATGGATACAGCCTGGATTGAAAACGAAAAAGGGAACGGAAAAACAAATCACTCAGATGCGAAAAGGAGGGGATACAACGACAGCTTCTGGGAATATCAAAACCAAAGACGTTTTGTTTCTTCAATATAATTTGTAAATGTATTATTAAAATTACCATAATACAGTTTTACGTAGATCGGTATAAAAACATTTTGAGACAAATGCTTTTCTACAGAAATTACTGACGAAGGCAAAGCACATATGAAATTACATTTTATGACATAAAAAAAAAAAAAAAAAAATGAAAGTAGGAGACCAACCGCGTAATTTAGCTGTTAAGACTTACAAACAATTGAGAGATGTCTACAGAGGGCTTATAATACTGATAGTGTTGTAAATAGGAAAAAAAAGTGTATTTTTTCAGAAACGTACTTTCTTCTTTTTTTTTTAAAAAAAACTGCCACTTATTTGTTTCCTATTTTTTAAATAGTTATTTGTAATGTTTCTAACGTCTACTTAAGTATAAATATTTTAATTAAGTAATTACAATAAAATGCAACATAGATTAAATGATAGATACTATTAAAGTACAAATATTTTACAATATACAGGGTGGCCCAAAAGTAGGTATACAGTACCGTACTGATCACCTCATTGCATTCTTATTGTTGAGACCCGGGTTCGATTCACGGCGGGAGCTCATGTGGTTTGGATTCCACGTGTTAATCAGTAGATCTACGTCTCATATAGCCTCGCTGCTGAACGGGACGTTAAACCCAAAATCAACTCAACTCAACTCATTTCTTATTGTTATTCATCAACGAAGACTTAGTTTCTTTATTATTTGTTATTAATGTTCTTTTACTTATATCTTAAACTCGGAAGAGCCTTAAGAAATAAACCCATAAACTATAATGTTATACTTGATTAGGGTGATCAGGTTCTAACAAGCGAAAAATAGGACAACATGATGGTTTACTGCGTCGGCAATACGCATGTTCTTATTTCATTTAACGTTAATCATGTTAATCATTAATTAAAAAAAAAAAAAAAAAAACGGTACTCAACAATAGTATTGAACGAATTCAACTCAACTTCAAATACTTTCATAAATGGCAAATATAAGATTGGTGAAACAATTTAAAACAATTTATGGAGTAAAGGACTCACTTTAATGAAAAAGAAAACAAGTATTTTGAAGCATAAAATTTTAATGAATGATAAAAAATGCGATTCATCTTAACGGTTATTTATCCATTACTTGCAAAATTTTTCCGAAAAGATTAACAATTATTTTCATTAATGTGTAATATTGTTTACCAATTAAACATCAGTACATTGCTTGGTGACACATTCAACAAACTTAAAAAGTTCGTTACTGACTTCTCTATGTCTCTCTGTCTGTCTGTCTGTTCTTTGCGATTTTTTAAATTTTGAACCTTGCATTCGATAGAGCATCAAAAACTACAGAGAAAGTGATTCAATTTTCCGCGTCACTCTTAACGCTCCCGAAATATTGGCCACAAAATGGCCGATTTCCAGAGATTTAAGGAGCCATATCTCGGGAACCGTGAGTCATATAGAGATCATACTGGCGTTGATCAATATATAAAAGGATGGTAGATATTTTGGTACCAAATAGTAGCCGGTGGGCACTGTCCAACTGCCCACTGGTTTGGCCAATTTCCAGTAATCACCAATTAATATCGGTACCAAAATTTTTACCATACTTTTAGGAATTGATTAACACCAATATCATCTCTCTATGACTTACCGTTCACGTGATATTGGCCAACAAAATGGTCAATTTCTAGATATTTAAAGAGCCATAGCTGCAGAGAGATTATATTGGTGTTGATCAATACCTAAGAGGATGGTGAACATCTTGGTACCAAATAGTTACCGGTTGCCACTGATTAACTGTCTACTGGCCAACTGGACACCGTTCTCCAGATATTGGCCAAAAAAGTTCGAATTTCTAGATATTTAAGCAGCCATATCTCGAGAACTGTAAGTCATAGAGAGATGATATTTTGCTAATTTTTGCGAGAAAGAGAAGAAGTTGAGGATAAAAAGATTTATTTTTGCATTTAGGAATAATGACAGTTATTCTTTCCGCTCCATCTCTCCATTCTTTTTAAGTTCGTTCTGGCAATGCGTTCTCAACTGGTTTTCGTTTGAATGTACAGCGTGTAGTTACTACAGGTAAACTTTAGTTGCATTTGGTTATTATTAGGTGTTTAACAGTTTCAATTTTCAACTGAGGTTTCTCATTAGTCCACAAATTAATTATTTATTATAAAAAATACCCATTCAGCAGGCCCGTATCCAGGGGGAGGCTAGGGGGCGGGCACCCCATAAATTTTCGCTGCCCCCCTAAAATTTTCACGGTAAGTTTACAAATGAACTATAATATGGTTGGATCGGGCCCCCCTAACTTCAGCCGGGCCCCCTACATTTTTGGGCTGGCTACCGGCCTGCCATTCAGTTGGAGCATTTGCAGCAGAGAAGCACATCTATACTCCACAATATCACATACTTAGGAATAGAGAATGAGTTTTCTTCAAAATGCTTGAATAATTCACTCCATCTTAAATCTATCCTCATTTCAGCAGTGTTCCATTCTTTATTTTATTATTATTATTATTATTTTCAGAACTAGCATTTCTTACATTTCTTTATATTTGTAACCTCATCACGCAAATAGGAATCGTTTGTTTCTTTTTCTGACAATTTATTAATGTATTTAAAGCTGCTCTACACATTCCCATTCAATTACTGACAAGTAACACTTCCCAAGTGTAAAACTCCGATTTTGATAAAATTTGGCAGGTGGTTACTACACATAAAATAATCAAATACGTATTTTCTATTTTCCGTGGAAAAATGGTTTTAGGGGGGCAAAAGCCCACCCAAAATTTTGAAAGTTGACACCCGACAGATAAGAACAAGTGAACCGAAGTGAATGAAATTGTGCACAGATATTGCAGACGTAAAATGACGGAATACGGGTTTCGTATTTTCCTGGAAAAAACGGTTGGGTGGGGCACGGACCCCTATAAACCTTTGATCAGGAAATATCAAAAGTCCAAGGTAGTAACAGTGTGTCAGATGTGCGTAAAGGACATGAAGAATTGCAACGAAACTTTGTGTATGGACAATACGCAAAAAATAAACGAATACAGGTTTTTATTTTCTGCGGAAAAACGGTTTTAGGGGGCAAAAGCTCCCACCCAAAATTTTGAAAGTTGATGCCCGAAAGGCCAGAGGAACTGAACCGAAGTGAATAAAATTGTGCACATATATTGCAGACGTAAAATGCGGGGATACGGACTTCGTATTTTCTATAAAAAAAAAAAAAAAAAAAAAAAAAAACGGTTGGGTGGGGCACGGACCTCACCAAACCTTTGATCACCAAATATCAAAAGTGCTAGCAACAGTATGTCAGATGTGTGTAAAGAACATGAAAAATTGCAACCAAATTTTGTGTATGAACAATAAGCAAAAAGTAAACGAATATTTTTTTTTTCATTTTCGGGGAAAATACTGTTTTGGGAGCAAAAGCCCCCGTCCAAAATTTTGGAATTTGACCCCGAAAGGCAAGAAGAAGTGGACCGAAGTGAATGAAATGTGCACAAATATTGTAGAGGTAAGATGAGCGAATACGCGTTCCATATTTTCCTGAAAAGTAAAAAAAAAAAAAAAAAAAACCCTGTTGAGTGGACCGTGGCGTTGATTGGCGGAAGGAGTGAGCCGAAGCGAATGAAATTGTAGGTAGATATTGGATATGTAAAATATGGCATTTCGTGTTTCACAAGTGTCTCCATCCGATTTCTTCGAATTTGGCAGATCAACTACAAGCCCAAGTGTAGCGGAAGGAAAATTGGTGATTTTATCTCAAGACTTTATAACCTTTTTCTTTTCCATTTATGGTTACTTTTATAGAACAACAAAATTTCATTTAATTACTTATAAATCTCAGATGCTCAAACAATAATATGTGCTCAAACAGAACACTACTTTTAAACAAGTATTAAGCAAATATACTTTCTAATTGTAAAGTTCAAAAAAATTGAAAATATTAGTAAACACTGATTTTCATACGTTATACAGTAATAGATTTGTATATGTTCACAAATAAATACAGCAACATATACTGCGCAGACTGATGATGTTGTGTACTGAAAAATGCAGCCTGATAGTACATTTGTAGGTAGTTCAATAGTATTATACTACATAGTAGT
Organism: Thermobia domestica; assembly: GCF_964235325.1. Lineage (NCBI taxonomy): Eukaryota > Metazoa > Arthropoda > Insecta > Zygentoma > Lepismatidae > Thermobia > Thermobia domestica. The sequence continues at coordinate 118,809 of NW_027656139.1, forward strand.
AGTGGTCCCGTTATGGCGAACTGAGTCAGCAAAAATTTTTGTGACGTCATAGGTCAAAGGTCAATGACCTTGGCCCGGGGTCAATGACCTAGGGGTACCTAGGACCACCCCCTCTAAATTTTGGCAGGGGTACCTTGGCCCACCCCCTAAATTTTGGCAGGGGTACATAGGACCACCCCGCTTAAATTTTGGAAATTGTCAAATCTAAAAATTTGGTATGGTAGCCTAGGACCATAGTATGTACCTCTATCAGTATTGGGTGTCTATGTCGTTCCCTTTCATGGGTAAAAAATTGCCAAAAATTCAAATTTCGGGGGTTTTTGACCTAATTTATCCCCTTTGATGAGATGTTATTACCCTATATCATTATATGGGCGTATACAGGGGTCCATTCCCTTTCATAAGACATGTGAATATTAATGCACCCCTTTAAAAATTTGGGAAGGGTACCTTGGCCCACCCCTTCATTTTTAGAAATTGCCCAATTTAAACATTGGGTATTATAGTACAGGACCCTAATATGTATTATGATAAATTTGGGTGGTCCACCTCGTTCCCTTCTAGGGGTACACAATTGCCAAAATATAAACGTAAGTAATACGTTGTACCACGTGTTTGGTTTTCGACCTAAGTTATCCCTTTGATGAGGTCCTATTACCTTATATGATTATATGGTCATGTATAGGGGTCCATTCCTTTCATAAGACATAGGTACATTAATACACCCCTTGAAAATTTTGGCAGGGGTAAGGACCCCCCCACCCCCCTTAAATTTTGGAAATTGCCAAATCTAAAAATTTGGTATGGTAGCCTAGGACCTTAGTATGTACCTCTATCAGTATTGGGTGTCTATGTCGTTCCCTTTCATGGGTAAAAAATTGCCAAAAATTCAAATTTCGGGGTTTTTTGACCTAATTTATCCCCTTGGATGAGGTGTTATTACCTTATATAGTTATATGGACGTATACAGGGGTCCATTACCTTTCATAAGATATGGGTATATTTGTGCACTCCTTTAAAAATTTGGGAGGGGTACCTTGGCCCACCCCTTAAATTTTGGAAATTGACCAATTTAAACATTGGGTATTATAGCACAGGACCCTAACATGTATTATGATAAATTTGGGTGGTCCACCTCGTTCCCTTTTAGGGGTACAAAATTGCCAAAATATAAACGTAAGCAATACGTTATACCACGTGTTTGGTTTTTGGTCGATTTTATACCCTTTGATGATGTGTTATTATCCTATATAGTTATATGGTCATGTATAGGGGTCCATTACCTTTCATAAGATATGGGTATATTCGTGCACTCCTTTAAAAATTTGGGAGGGGTACTTTGGCTCACCCCTTACATTTTGGAAATTGCCCAATTTAAACATTTGGTATTATAGTACCGGATCCTAACATGTATTATGATAAATTTGGATGGTCCACCTCGTTTCCTTCTAGGGGTACAAAATTGTCAAAATATAAACGTAAGCAATACGTTATACCACGTGTTTGGTTTTTGGTCGATTTTATTCCCTTTGATGAGGTGTTATTATCCTATATAGTTATATGGTCATGTATAGGGGTCCATTACCTTTCATAAGATATGGGTATATTCGTGCACTCCTTTAAAAATTTGGGAGGGGTACTTTGGCCCACCCTTAAATTTTGGAAATTGCCCAATTTAAACATTTGGTATTATAGTACCGGATCCTAACATGTATTATGATAAATTTGGATGGTCCACCTCGTTTCCTTCTAGGGGTACAAAATTGTCAAAATATAAACGTAAGCAATACGTTGTACCACGTGTTTGGTCTTTTGGCCCAATTTATCCTCTTGGATGAGGTTCTATTACCTTATATGGTTATATGGTTATGTATAGGGGTCTATTCCCTATCATAAGACATAGGTACATTTGTGCACTCCTTTAAAAATTTGGGAGGGGTACTTTGGTCCACCCCTTAAATTTTAGAAATTGCTCATTTTATATATTTGGTATTATAGTACTGGACCCTAACATGTATTATGATAAATTTGGGTGGTCCACCTCGTTCCCTTTTAGGGGTACAAATTACCAAAATATAAACGTAAGCAATACGTTGTACCACGTGTTTGGTTTTACCTAAGTTATCCCCTTGGATGAGGTTCTATTACCTTATATGGTTATATGGTTATGTATAGGGGTCTATTCCCTATCATAAGACATAGGTACATTTGTGCACTCCTTTAAAAATTTGGGAGGGGTACTTTGGCCCACCCCTTTAATTTTGGAAATTGCCCCTTTTTACATGTTTGGTATTATAGTATAGAACCCTAATATATATTACTATAAATTTGGGTGGTTTACCACGTTTCCTTTGATGGGTACGAAATTGCCAAATTTTAGTACAACCACGTGTTTGGTTTTGGCTCAATTTATCCCCTTGGATGAGGTCCTATTACCTTATATGGTTATATGATCGTGTATAAGGGTCCATTCCATATCCCCTTAAATTTTGGAAATTTTCCAATTTAAGCATTCGGTATCATAGTACATGACCTCAACATGTATCATGATAAATTTGGGTGGTCCATCTTGTTCCCTTTCATGGGTAAAAATTACTAAAATATAAACATAAGCAATATGTTGTACCATGCGTTTGGTTTTTGGCCCAATTTTTTCCCTTTGATGGGGTTCTATTACCTTATATGGTTATATGGTCATGTAAATGGGTGGTTTTGGCTCAATTTATCCCCTTGGATGAGGTCCTATTACCTTATATGGTTATATGATCGTGTATAGGGGTCCATTCCATATCCCCTTAAATTTTGGAAATTTTCCAATTTAAGCATTCGGTATCATAGTACATGACCTCAACATGTATCATGATAGATTTGGGTGGTCCATCTTGTTCCCTTTCATGGGTAAAAATTACTAAAATATAAACATAAGCAATATGTTGTACCATGCGTTTGGTTTTTGGCCCAATTTTTTCCCTTTGATGGGGTTCTATTACCTTATATGGTTATATGGTCATGTATATGGGTTCATTTCCTATCATAAGACATGGGTACATTGACGCACCCCTTGAAAAATTTGGGAGGGGTATCTTGGCTCATCCACTCGGTTTTAGAAATTGTTTTAATATAAGCATTTGGTATCATAGTACAGGACTTCAATATGTACCACTATAAATTTGGATGGTCCACATCGTTCCCTTTCATGGGTAAAGAACTACCAAAAATCGAATTTCGGAGGTTATTGACACCTATTTAGCACGTTATATGGTTCACGGTTAACCGTCAAACTTTATCCGGTTTTTAACTATTCGATTAACAAATAAACGGTTTTGATCATATTTATCAGTGAGTCCAAAATGTTGAACGAAACCAAGATTTTTAAATGTTAAACAAAACTTAAAAACTGAATGCAGCAAAGATTTAAAACTCATCAACCAATCAGATTGCACGAAAGATAGTGATCAACCAATCAGATTGCACGAAAGATAGTGATCAGCCAATCAAATTGCATCAACAATAACTTTGCCAGTGTTGTAGCATGTATTCCCTTAAGACTATGAGTCATAAGTTTCAATAAGGTTAGCTATGTATCCCTGTACACTACCTCATCAAGGTCAATCACGTGGTACAACGTCTTGCTTACGTTTATATTTGGCTGTAATAATCAATACCAATGACGCATTCTCAAATTATCCTACAAAGTTTCAATGTACCAATGTCCTGGACTCCTAATCCCATCATAGGTCAATAACTGATCACGTGATCACAATGATTTACCCAAAGAACATTTACCAATTATTGATATGACAATAAGAAATGTACCCCCTCCCAAAATTTAAGATTGGTACACAAATACACCTGTGTCTTATGAAAAAGTAATAAATCCTGTACTTATTCAATAATAAAGCCGGTCAATAACATTTAAATTTTGAATATTTGGTCATAAGAGGAACACCAATGGGTCCTGGAAAACGTTTACCGAATTTTGTTATTTGATAATTCCCAAATTTAAAAGGGAACATAAACATATAAAGGTAATAAACCATATAACGTGCTAAATAGGTGTCAATAACCTCCGAAATTCGATTTTTGGTAGTTCTTTACCCATGAAAGGGAACGATGTGGACCATCCAAATTTATAGTGGTACATATTGAAGTCCTGTACTATGATACCAAATGCTTATATTAAAACAATTTCTAAAACCGAGTGGATGAGCCAAGATACCCCTCCCAAATTTTTCAAGGGGTGCGTCAATGTACCCATGTCTTATGATAGGAAATGAACCCATATACATGACCATATAACCATATAAGGTAATAGAACCCCATCAAAGGGAAAAAATTGGGCCAAAAACCAAACGCATGGTACAACATATTGCTTATGTTTATATTTTAGTAATTTTTACCCATGAAAGGGAACAAGATGGACCACCCAAATTTATCATGATACATGTTGAGGTCATGTACTATGATACCGAATGCTTAAATTGGAAAATTTCCAAAATTTAAGGGGATATGGAATGGACCCCTATACACGATCATATAACCATATAAGGTAATAGGACCTCATCCAAGGGGATAAATTGAGCCAAAACCAAACACGTGGTTGTACTAAAATTTGGCAATTTCGTACCCATCAAAGGAAACGTGGTAAACCACCCAAATTTATAGTAATATATATTAGGGTTCTATACTATAATACCAAACATGTAAAAAGGGGCAATTTCCAAAATTAAAGGGGTGGGCCAAAGTACCCCTCCCAAATTTTTAAAGGAGTGCACAAATGTACCTATGTCTTATGATAGGGAATAGACCCCTATACATAACCATATAACCATATAAGGTAATAGAACCTCATCCAAGGGGATAACTTAGGTAAAACCAAACACGTGGTACAACGTATTGCTTACGTTTATATTTTGGTAATTTGTACCCCTAAAAGGGAACGAGGTGAACCACCCAAATTTATCATAATACATGTTAGGGTCCAGTACTATAATACCAAATATATAAAATGAGCAATTTCTAAAATTTAAGGGGTGGACCAAAGTACCCCTCCCAAATTTTTAAAGGAGTGCACAAATGTACCTATGTCTTATGATAGGGAATAGACCCCTATACATAACCATATAACCATATAAGGTAATAGAACCTCATCCAAGAGGATAAATTGGGCCAAAAGACCAAACACGTGGTACAACGTATTGCTTACGTTTATATTTTGACAATTTTGTACCCCTAGAAGGAAACGAGGTGGACCATCCAAATTTATCATAATACATGTTAGGATCCGGTACTATAATACCAAATGTTTAAATTGGGCAATTTCCAAAATTTAAGGGTGGGCCAAAGTACCCCTCCCAAATTTTTAAAGGAGTGCACGAATATACCCATATCTTATGAAAGGTAATGGACCCCTATACATGACCATATAACTATATAGGATAATAACACCTCATCAAAGGGAATAAAATCGACCAAAAACCAAACACGTGGTATAACGTATTGCTTACGTTTATATTTTGACAATTTTGTACCCCTAGAAGGAAACGAGGTGGACCATCCAAATTTATCATAATACATGTTAGGATCCGGTACTATAATACCAAATGTTTAAATTGGGCAATTTCCAAAATGTAAGGGGTGAGCCAAAGTACCCCTCCCAAATTTTTAAAGGAGTGCACGAATATACCCATATCTTATGAAAGGTAATGGACCCCTATACATGACCATATAACTATATAGGATAATAACACATCATCAAAGGGTATAAAATCGACCAAAAACCAAACACGTGGTATAACGTATTGCTTACGTTTATATTTTGGCAATTTTGTACCCCTAAAAGGGAACGAGGTGGACCACCCAAATTTATCATAATACATGTTAGGGTCCTGTGCTATAATACCCAATGTTTAAATTGGTCAATTTCCAAAATTTAAGGGGTGGGCCAAGGTACCCCTCCCAAATTTTTAAAGGAGTGCACAAATATACCCATATCTTATGAAAGGTAATGGACCCCTGTATACGTCCATATAACTATATAAGGTAATAACACCTCATCCAAGGGGATAAATTAGGTCAAAAAACCCCGAAATTTGAATTTTTGGCAATTTTTTACCCATGAAAGGGAACGACATAGACACCCAATACTGATAGAGGTACATACTAAGGTCCTAGGCTACCATACCAAATTTTTAGATTTGGCAATTTCCAAAATTTAAGGGGGGTGGGGGGTGGTCCTATGTACCCCTGCCAAAATTTTCAAGGGGTGTATTAATGTACCTATGTCTTATGAAAGGAATGGACCCCTATACATGACCATATAATCATATAAGGTAATAGGACCTCATCAAAGGGATAACTTAGGTCGAAAACCAAACACGTGGTACAACGTATTACTTACGTTTATATTTTGGCAATTGTGTACCCCTAGAAGGGAACGAGGTGGACCACCCAAATTTATCATAATACATATTAGGGTCCTGTACTATAATACCCAATGTTTAAATTGGGCAATTTCTAAAAATGAAGGGGTGGGCCAAGGTACCCCTCCCAAATTTTTAAAGGGGTGCATTAATATTCACATGTCTTATGAAAGGAAATGGACCCCTGTATACGCCCATATAACGATATAGGGTAATAACACCTCATCAAAGGGGATAAATTAGGTCAAAAACCCCCGAAATTTGAATTTTTGGCAATTTTTTACCCATGAAAGGGAACGACATAGACACCCAATACTGATAGAGGTACATACTATGGTCCTAGGCTACCATACCAAATTTTTAGATTTGACAATTTCCAAAATTTAAGCGGGGTGGTCCTATGTACCCCTGCCAAAATTTAGGGGGTGGGCCAAGGTACCCCTGCCATAATTTAGAGGGGGTGGTCCTAGGTACCCCTAGGTCATTGACCCCGGGCCAAGGTCATTGACCTTTGACCTATGACGTCACAAAAATTTTTGCTGACTCAGTTCGCCATAACGGGACCACTACTACTTACATAATAGCAAATGCTCCCGGATGTTACTGCGGGGAACATTTTGTGTTCCTTTTTCTGAGTATTTCATAGAGAATTCGTCTGAACTCGAAGTCTCGCACGAAATTCGAACGCCTCGTATGGATATCTTAGTGAATCATCATCACCCCTCTTCTTCCATTCTTGGTCAAACATATATTAAAAAAAAGTTGAAACGCATGTTTAATTATATACCAAATTCCATTGCTACCCTTTTACATCGAATTTCCAAAAGTCTCTCTTTAGAAACACTTTACCTCACACTGTCATCTTAGAGGTTAAATCCTATAGACCAGCGTTTCCCAACCGGTGTGCCGCGGCACAGTGGTGTGCCGCGAATGGGTCGCAGGTGTGCCGCGAGGAAATCGAAACAAAATTATTAATTCTATAGCAGTTAAATTGCAAGACATAGAGAAAAAGGTATATTTGTATTTCACATTACTACTATGAATCTAAAATTTAAAGTTTCATACTGTGTTACTTTTCTGTAGAATATTTTTAATTTTCTGTAGAACATTTTTCTGTACATTTCTAATTTTGAAAGAAAGTATTATCATTGTTATGACCATTGTTGCTTCTTTATTGTTGCAGACTATTTCGTAACTTGAAATTTTAAAATATTATTCAATCCTTCCGGCAAAGTAAACATGCATACGAATTACCTACATTTGTGTTTTAAAAGTAAAAGAGATTCGTTTGTTCGTTTGTTATTTAGTGATCCTCCTTCTTAATGAAAGATTGGATACAGTTTTCGAAAAAGAAAGTCTATTTTTAACAACTTGAGCCCTGTATCTGATTACAATTGTTTTCTATTTTTAAATTAAAATGAAAAATAAGCGTAATGATTTGCCACGGGGGAAAAAACAACGATCGAGCTTTCTTCTCTGTGAGAAGGAGGTCAGTAATCAGAAAAAATACTACAGTATTTTATATTTTCAAATAATAATAATAATAATAATAATAATAATAATAATAATAATAATAATAATAATAATAATAATAAGTGTGCCGCGAGAATTCAAGTTACCTTGAAGTGTGCCGCAAGTTGAAAAACGTTGGGAAACGCTGCTATAGACTGCCCAAAGTTCAAGATTGGCCTAATCGTTCATCAGCCAACCAGTTACGGTCTCTCCTTTTGTAGTTTATAGAGATTGATAAGTTAAGATTACGTTATTCAGGCACTTTTCGTGATTTACCGTGTCTTTCTCTCGACGGTTGGCAACCCAATCGAACTACCTTGCACGTGTTCTACGGTCTCACTCGTAACCAAAAGCTCAATACAGTTTGGAGCGTCTGTTCAAATCTAGTGACTTCTACTTTGGAGGTCTGCTGACGATATACAGTAGTTTAGATACCACTATTATCCACGTCACTCTAAGTACTCATACCCAGATAACATTGTACTGCAGACAGAATCACCATATATTTTCGTACTTCGTAGATATAATTTTTTTTTATTATTATGAGAGTGTACACCTTGGAGAAATAGCTCTGCACCCTTCACAGGTAAAGCAGAAACGAGTTATTTTATTTAGTTACAAAACCTAATTTTTATGAAAATCCTATACACCACATTGGTTCAAAGAGTACAAAGATTATTAAATATAGGGTGTCTCTAAAGTTTTCACCCAAATTCAAAATGTTATAGCTTGAAAAGGGCTAATCATATTGAAATGAAATGCCTACAGTTCGAAAGAGAAAGTGTTTAAGAGCCTGCCTTACTAAAAATAATACAAAATTTAACATTTTCCTTTTGCTGGTTTATTCATAAGTGAAAAACGATAATGAAATGCAAGTTACCACAATTATAGATAATGTTATTCTACAACAGAAAATATGAACCTGAAGGATTTTCAGTGTTGTCATTTATAAAAATTTCAGTGTTGTCAGGAAAAACAGCGCCCCTAAATACTAAATTAAGACAGTGACTAGAGGAACGATGTCAACTGCATTTGGTTAAGTATCATGTTGTTTTGGTTTCTTGTAAGCTAATTTTTAAATAACATTATTATTTAGTTTTAATAACTGTATGTTAAAACTATTTTATTTATTACAAACTAAATACAACTATTATTTAAAAAGTAGTTCACAGGAAAGCAAAAGAACATGATACGTAACCAAATGTAGTTGAGATCTTTCTTCTAGTCACTGTCTCTAGTTAGATTTTAGGGGCATTGTTTTTTCTGGCAACACTGTAATTTCACCGGATGGCAACACTAAACATTCTTTAGGTTCATATTTTCTGTTATAGAATAACATTATCTATGATTGTGGTAACTTGCATTTCATTACCTCCTTTAATTGATGAATAAACAAGCAAAAGAAAAATGGTAAATTTTGTATTATTTTTAGTAAAACAGGCTCTTAAGTATCGTTTGGTTGGCAGGAGATGTCGGTAGTGTGCAGGAGTGATCAACCGTCTCTCGCCAACCGTTGGTCAACTCGCCAACACTAAGTTCCGTCAATGTTCAAGATATAGAAAGAGTTCAACTGCCGACTTCACGAGTGCGGCCACAGTAAGCCACTTTGAACATTAGTGAATATTTAATTGAAAACTTCAGCGTTGACATCAAACTACGCGTGACAGAGATAAACATTTCTCAAAACACGTAGGAGTAATCTGATTGTTCGCCTATCTATTCCCTGGATATTAGTTAGCGTCTTCTCGCTAGAACGGGCCTGTTATCGCCTTGGTCATCCTCTTAGAAGTTAATCTTTAAATCCCACAGACCATGCTTATACGACGACTGCTGTGTGAATTCATTTTTACAGTTTTAAAAGCGTGTTACCAGGCCAGTAGCTAGCCCAAAAATGTAGGGAGGGCCAGCCGAGGTTAGGGGGGGCCCGATAGTAGCAGCAGACGAACTTCTACACCCGAAAGGAAGAATGTTAACGGTACTTTACGTAATAATTAATATAGAAAGTCATGTTTTCCTTTAATGGGATGTGTTGGCAGATGGGGGCGTGTATGTCATTAGGGGTTGATGACATGGATTTGGAAAGTTCTTATGTTTCTTTTTTAGTTGTGATGACATGTCTGTATTGTTGGAAAAGGTCATGTGCTCTTTTTCGAGTCTGTATGCGTGTCTGTACAGACTCTATACTGGATATTTTTAAAAATAATAATGGAAATTTGAATTGGTTCGATTTGAATTAAATCTGTTGATATGATGAAACGTTATGACAATGATATATATATATATATATATATATATATATATATATATATATATATATATATATATATATATATACATATATATATATGTATATATATAATTTGTTCGTTTGTTTTACAAACTCGTTGTTAAAAATAAGGTGTTGAATCTCATATTATACAAATGGATTTGACTAATAGAAACTTACATTGAGAAATATATAATTTGGAAAAAATGAAATATTTGAGTCCCACCATTATGCCTGTTAGGCTAAAGGAGATGGTGATTATTTTATTTGTTAAAAAATAAGATGTTCAAACAATATGTGAGAGAATAAAAAGATATTCTCCTAATAAATTAGTTGTAGCAACTTGCAAAATAAATCGTTTGCTGTGCAAACTCATTGTTAAAAATAAGAAGCTCAGAACACTTGTAGTGTGATTATTTTATTCGTTCGTGTTATTTAAAATAACACTAGTTTTTAAAATAAGAAGCTGAGAACACTTATAATGTGTAAAAGTTTATGTGATACGTACTGGGATCGAACCCGGGACCCTTAACACCATTGGTGAACGCTGTATTGTACTGAAAATAAACCTGGTACCCTTAGCACAAGAGGTGAACGCTGTATTGTAATGGGATTGAACCCGGGACCCTTAGCACCAGAGGTGAATGCTGTATTGTATGGGGATTGAACCTGGGACCCCAAGCACCAGAGGTGAACACTGTATTGTACTGAAAATGAACCTGGGACCCTTAGCACCAGAGGTGAACGCTGTATTGTACTGGGATTGAACCTGGGACCCTCCAAGCACCAGAGGTGAAGGCTGTATTGTACTGAGAATTATTGCAATCCTCACATGTAAATTGGTGAGAAAAAAACATGGGAAATACGAAGTGTGTGTGCGTATGATTTGAATGGTTTATTTATTTATTTTGTTAATATTCATCGTTTTATTGATTTGTTTATTCCTTATAGTTAACTCCGTGTTTACAGCCAAGTTTGAAATACGGAGTGAGTGAATTGTTCTTCCGTCTCTCACAGAAGGCGAGCTTAGAATGAACACAATTTTATTTTTGTAAATGCCATTACTTCCGGGTCACTGCCTTATACGCGTTTCCCTTTTGCTTACGTTAGAACTGAGTGGTGACACAGATATAGAATGTCAATGTACTTTCTACTTTTATTTCCGCTTGTCAATATGTACTGAAATAACCTTAGACGCTTTCCCCTGCCCGTTAGAACTCTGACTGGTGATATACTGAAATATTTTTCCATTAACTATGATTGTCACTGCGATACTTATCGGCAGTGATGAAGAAGACAGATAGAAATTTTATGTTTCTTCCCCCTTTAGAAGATGTTTTGGACAAACACGTAAATATATTTTTGTGGCAATATCTGATTTTGGCAGAATATCTAATATCTGATGAAAGTGATACATGTAAGCATTTTCCTTAATTAGATGAGAACCGTACATAGCTACAAGGCCCAAATGTCGATACCCTGTCTGAATGAGATTTCTCCAGCGGTTGACGAACTTGTAAATAAGATATTTTTAGATTTCTTGCTGTAGCACTGAATAAACGATGTTAGCGGACATGATGACTTTATTTATAATTAATGAAATCGGGTTGAAAACCTGATGAAAACATGATGCTTGGAGGAGGGACATAATGAAATCCTTATATATATATATATACTATTGAAATAAAGTTTATTATTGTTTTTACACAGTTCCATAGTGTGTGTGTTGAAAAAACTTTATTTGTGTGTTTATTGAACTTTTTTCGTTAGTGATTCTAACAGAACGAACGATTTTTAAGGTGAGAACTTTTTAAATGCTAAACTGACATGTATTATTCACTTAATTATAATGAAAGTTTTTTGAATTATTGGAAAACTACACGAGTTGCTTCTGAGAAACATTGTCGGAGAATAAACCTACGACCATTTTGTAATCATGCAAGAGGGACAAGATTTTAAGTGTTTGCAATCTATTAGTAAAGTTATTATTATTATTATTATTATTATTATTGTTATTATTATTATTATTATTATTATTATTATTTCATTCTTTTGCTTTATTAGAAGCTCATTGTAAAAAATATCATGTTCGAACAATATCATGTTCGAAATATCATGTTTGATTTATTTGTTACGATTTTTAACTGTTATACCGATCACTTTAAAATCAGTTATACCTAATATATAACTGTTATATGTACGTTGTACAGATGGAACTTGAACTGTTTAAGTAAGCTCATTTGCCAATAGATGGCATAAAAGTACGCTTTGGCAACACAGCTGATAATCTTTTAGGAAGGCAAATGTTTGAACTAAGACTAGTATTTGCAGAAAGAAATGTTTTAGTCTTGGGGAGGAGAGGGAACGCTTTTCCCCAACATTATTGTGTTTTAATAGTAAATATTAGTGAATGTTAGTTATTTGCGTGGGTGGTAGCCACATAACGCATACAATAGCTTTAATGTTAAGAAAGAAAATTTTACGGACCCCCTTAAGTACATTGGTTATTGAACACTGTCTTTTGATTTGAAAACTTGTTGTGTATTCTTGAAGCAAAATGAAATGATGTCCCTCCAACTAAGTGGCATTTGCCTCTCAGATAGATTGCCTAGATTTTAGCAGTATTATAGCAAAAGAGAATTATGTATGCCTATTGTAGCACGTACTTATAACTGGCGGGGGCCATTTCCCTGAGTTATAGGTGACCCTAGATTTAAACAGTATTATAGCACAGTATACAAATCATACATGTTTTGTTCAGAAACAGCAACCTGTTCATACGAAAAGGTTTATGTACATTACCTATGATGTAGAGACGATGTTGAAGGCGCCGAATGAGCGCGGTGAAAGGGAACATGAAGTTGTACTGGTGTGTTGTCATCATGTATGTCACGTCTGTATAAGGAAAGGTATCGATGAGCCTTGTAAAACGTGCGGTGACAATATTGGAAATCGTTCGTTTTCTTTTAAGACAATGACGGATTTTATTAATCACGTGTTAGTAGAACGTCCTGTCTTTCAGAAGATCCTGGTGATCGCTCATAATGCATCCAGATACGATGGTCTCTTCTGTCTTAGAACTCTAATAGAAGACCAGCATATTGTACCTAGTGTTCTCAGGGTCAAAAGATTTTTAATATTAACATAGGTAACCGTATCTTTTTTCGCGACTTTTTCCTCTATATTGGTGTTAAATTATCTAAATTACCGAAAACGTTAGGCCTTAGTGAAAATTTAAAGAAGGGAGATTTCCCATATTTGTTTAATACTGAAGAGAATCAAAATTATGTCGGTCCCTACCCTCCGCTTAAGTACTATGACCCTGAGGGGCGAAGCACAGAAGAAAGAAAACAACTGGAGGCCTGGTACCAAGAACGTGCGGAAAGTGGCGAGGAGTTTAACATGCAGAAGGATATGCTGGCTTATTGTAAAAATGATGTTAGAATTCTAACAGAAGCGGTCATCAAGTTTAGCGATATTATTGAAGAGAAAACGGAGGGTTTGCAATGTTTCATAACATCATCAACCATTGCAAGTCTTGCAATGCGTACATATCGTACCTTGCACTTACCGGAAAATACTATTCCTATCATTCCCGCGTTGGGATTTCATCATAAGACCAAGTATAGTACAAAAGCTATGCAATGGCTTATGTATATGGAAGACCAATTAGGGATAGAAATCCAGCATGCTAGGAGAGGTGGAGAAAAGTATATTGGTAGGTACAAGGTCGATGGATGGCACGAAGGACTCAACGCTGCCTTCGACTTTTATGGATGTTATTTCCATGCCTGTTGCCTTTGTGTTCCCTTTAACCGTGACGCGGTTTTGCACGATGCACAAGACTCGTACAATACGATGGAGAAACGATATGAGCAAACCATGCGCCGCCGTAAGTACCTGAAAAGTATAGGTGTAAACCTATATGAAATATGGGAATGTTCTTGGGACAATAAGGTAAAGACGGACAAGGAAGTGCAAAAGTTTGTTCAAGAACGTTGTTACTAATCTACCTGATTTTCTTACTCCTAAGAACTGTTACAACGGTGGTCGCACGGAGGTCTTTCGTTCTTACGTCAATTGTACGAGTGATGAGCGTATTTCTTATGCCGATGTAACTAGCCTTTACCCATGGGTAATGGCGCGTAAACCTATGCCGGTTAAATCACCTAAGATTCACACGGGACCGGACTTTCCAGATGTGGAAAGTATTCACGGTGTAGTCAAATGCACAATTGTCCCTGCAAAGGACCTCTATTTTCCGATCTTACCATACGTTGCGGGAGGTCGATTACTTTTCGGCCTTTGCCGCACATGTATGGAAGAAGAAAACACTAACGAATGTACCCATAGTGACGCTGAGTGTGCTCTCACAGGAACATTTTGCACTCCAGAGTTACACCTTGCTCTTAAAAAAGGTTACAAAATAATCGATATACATGAAATATGGGAATTTGAACTCTTAGATCCTGAAGAGGGGAATTCAGGTGGGCTGTTCGGGACCTATGTGAATTCCTTCCTTCAGATGAAGCAGGAAGCCTCTGGTTTTCCTGCTTACTGTACCACTGAAGAAGACAAACATAAATATATCGAAGAATATTATGCCCATGAAGGCATATGATTAAATTATGATAATATTAGGACGAACCCTGGATTGAGGCAATGTGCGAAACTATACCTCAATTCATTGTATGGAAAGTGGGGGCAACGCACAGATATGTCACAGAGTATAATCGTTAGTGATGAGGTCACATTTCTTAGGTATTTAACTACGGCAAGGTATGAAATTCAAAGTGTGGTACCAATTGATGATGACCATCTCATTGTCACATACAGAGACATTGAAAACGAAAACGTTCCGTTAGCGTTTTCTAATGTGATACTAGCCGCATTTATTACTTCGTGGGCTAGACTTAGACTTTACGAACTACTGACGACTGTAGGACCTGACAGAGCAATTTACTGTGACACTGACAGTATCATGTATCTACAGAAAAAAGATGAGGAACCCTTGTTACCGCTCGGAAACTATTTGGGTGATCTTACAAATGAAATTCCTGAAGGTTGGGAGTTTACAACCTTTATTGGTCTTGGCTGTAAAAACTACGCCATGCGGCTAACAAACGCCCAAGGGGATGTTCGCGATATATTCAAAATTAGGGGGATAACACTAAACGATAGAACCTCTCAAAAAATTAACTTTGAGAGTTTCTATAAATTAGTGTCTGGACAATTAGAGTCCACAGTAATAGAAAACCCAAACAGTATCGTTCGTAGACCGGGGTTCCGTATCTTTAGCTGTAGAGAGACAAAGACACACCGTGAGGTCAACAAAAAACGAAAACGTATTGACGAACCTGACGTAACTGACGATGAACCAATACAAAAACGTGCAAGTGTACCTTACGGTTATAGACCCACGAATGAATGAATGAATGTGAGTTGTATGAATGTCTCTTTTTTAAACCAGCTCGTATGCACAGCATAACCGTTCGTAAAATATTTATTTTTAATTTATTCCTAATTTATTTTAATTTATTCATAATTTATTATTTTTCATTTCAAGCTTTAATTTTATATACCAGTGATTTTTTTATTGGTTCGTATGCAGGGAGCAGCCACGCTGTGATCATTTTATTTGTTCGTTTGCGGTGTAAACAATATATATAAACTAGTCATTTCAAGCTTTAATTTTATCTTTTTTTTATTCCCTCACATGTTTGAAAAATATGTGAATGTATGAGTGTGAGTGTGTATATAAAGCAGTCTCTATTGTATGCATTCATTTGATTACAAGATGTTAAAGTTTCAACATCCCTCTACTATTCTAATTGCTGGTCCTTCAAGGGCTGGTAAAACTTGTTTTGTAAATCGTTTACTTAATGAATGTGATCAAATGTTTAGTATAAAATTTAATGATATTGTTTGGTGTTATGGTGCAGTAATACCAAAATTAGATGCAAATGCAAAAATACGTTTTGTAGAGGGAATACCTGACATGAATAATTTTGAAATCAAAGAAAATTCATTATTAATACTTGATGATTTAATGTCGGAAACTAATGGCGATGTTGCTAATTTATTTACAAAGTATGCACATCATAAAAAGTTAACTGTAATATTTATTATTCAAAATTTATTTCCAAAAGGAAAACATACACGTGATATTAGTTTATATGCACATTATATTATAGTATTTAAAAATCCACGTGATAAATTACAAATACAATATTTAGCAAGGCAAATTATGCCTCGGTATAGTAAAGAAGTCGTGAATGTGTTCGAAGTAACACGGGAGCCTCACACTTATTTATTATTTGACTTGACACAAAAAACAAACGATGCATTGCGAATACGTACAAATATTTTTCCGAATGAAATCATGCATGTGTACGCTAACGTAAAAGACATGCATACAGAAATTTTTGTTTAGTCTGCATCAAGATGTTGAAGGTGAAACAACACTACAGCACGCTCCGTGCTCTGTGCAAATGCAAAAATGCAAAACGAAAACAAATTTTACAAAATGCTTCAGGGGATTTAATAAGAACAATATCTCAAGTAGCTAAAAACACAATAAAAGGAAAAATTCCTTTAAATTCGCGTCAGAAGCAACCTTTACGTAGACATAAAAAGATCTTACGTGCTCTATCTCAGCAGCGTACTGCATTGAATAAAAAGAACAAGTTGTTACTACAAAAAGGTGGTGCGCTTTTACCGTTAATCTTGGGACCAATTCTTGCAGCAGTAGGAAGTAGTATTTTCAGTCGTTAAATATGTCAGAATTACGTAAAATGATTTTAGTTCCTGAAAATGCTGTACATGAAATTCAATCAAATCTTAAATCCATAGATTCACATCAGTCACGTTTAGATGAAGAAATGAATAATATCTTAAAACGCCGTGATCTTAGTGTACAACAAAAGTGGAAATTATATCAACAAGCTTTGCATCGTTATTTACAGTATACATCTTCTTCTTCACATAAGCCTATTACTTTACCTATCATTCAAGAAGAATCAGAAGAAGAAATATTATCATCAAGTTCCAAACAAGATAGCAATACTTCTATTTTACCATTTGTGTCAGACATTTTACAATCAGTACCGAAAACACTTCGTAGGAAAACAGATCTACTATTAAAACAGTTGACAAGTTCTGATAAAATTCAGTGGGATAAGTCTGGCATTGTACGTATTCAAGGAAAAACAATACCAGGTTCAAATATTATAGATTTAGTAAATGATGTTGTTCGTACAAGAAAATATTCAAGAAATCCTTTAGGTATTCATGAATTTAAAATTTTATTAGAAGATCTTAATGTTCCTAAAGAATTTATTGGTACACCTATTAGCACACCAGCATCAAAAGTGAATAGTAGTAGTAGACAACGTATTCGTAAAGTAAGAAAATCTACTAGTCCTGCAGTAGTTGCTAATTTATTTAAACAGTGGAAAGAATATAGTATGTAAAAATGACAAAATTATCAAAAATGTATTATGATTATTCAAATCCTGATTCTTTATCAAGTATACAAACATTACAACGCAAAACAAAGTTATCTAAAAAGAAAATTAAAAATTGGTTAGCTTCTCAAGATGCTTATACATTACATGCACCAGCTCGTAAAGTTTTTGAACGTAAAAAGTATTACGTTAGTGCACCAAATGAAACATTACAAATGGATTTAGCAGATATGCAAAATATTGCAAAGTATAATAATAATTATAAATATATATTATGTTGTATTGATATTTTTTCACGTTATGCATATTGTGTTCCGTTAAAAACAAAGAAAGGTCCTGAAATGGTAAAAGCAACAACAAAAATTTTTAAAAATTTCAAGTTACCCGTGTTTAACGTACAAACAGATTTAGGCGGTGAATTTTATAATCGTCATGTAAAACAATTGTTTAAAGAATATGAAATTAATCATTATAGTGTTCATTCCTAAATTAAATGCGCATTAGCAGAACGTTTTATACGTACATTAAAAGAAAGATTGTATCGTTATTTTACTGCAAAGAATACTTATCGTTATATTAATGTATTAGATCAAATTGTAAAAAATTATAATCATTCATACCATTCAAGTATTAAAATGGCACCTGCACAAGTAAATGATTCCAATGTGAATCAAGTGAGGGAGACATTATACGGAAATAAAATTAATAAAAAGAATATAACATGTAAATTTAATCCGGGTGATTATGTACGTGTTAGTAAGTATAAACATGTATTAGAAAAAGGATATTTACCTAAATGGTCACAAGAAATATTTATTGTTGACAAATGTATTAAGTCAGATCCTGTCACTTACAAATTAAAAGATTGGAATGGTGAAGAAATTAAAGGAATATTTTATGCACAAGAATTACAAAAAGTAATTATAAATTCAAAGAAAACATGTCTCATTGAAAAAGTATTAAAACGTAAAAAAGGGTAGATGTATGTAAAATGGTTAGGATATCCATCAAGTATGAATTCGTGGATTAGATCAGATTCTATTCAGTCTGCAAAATGAATTCGAACTTTACACACGACTTTTACGTTACTCTTCCTTCAAATGCAAGTAGCAATCTTTTTGATAATAATACATCATCATTTCGAGTTAAATTGGCACAACCTATTGATTTAAGTGATGGGGAATGGGGTGTTGCATTAACACAAATTAATATTCCGTGGAGTTTTTACAATGTTGGTGAAAATGCAGAAATTATAATTACTAGTGTTATCGTTGATAAAGTTGAACGCTACCGTGTTCCAATAACACCTGGATATTCATCAATTGAATCGATTCTACAATTAATTCCTGAAAATGTTCGTATGTTACACTATTTACAAAATAAAAATCAAGTTGTTATTAAACATTCTTTAAAATTAGAAGATCAATGTATGATTGGTGTTACACCAGGTTTACAACAGATTTTTGGATTTATTAATGAAAATACGCTTGATGTTAAAAATGTTATATACACAAAAGTTAAAAATGTTGATTTAATATTAGCACGTGGAAAATTTCCATGTGATTTAGATTATAATATTCCCAATACAATTAATGTTTGCATTGATATTGTAAAACAACAACAAAATATAGGTCCATTAGTTCGAAAACAGTGCATATAATGTACAACACGGTCATGTAAAATCTTTTGTGTTTCACACACCACATTATGTTAAAGTTGAAAAGAAATATTTTGGTACAATAGAAGTAAACTTAAAAGATGAACACGGGTTAAAATTACCATTTCGTTTTGGAACTTCAAACCTAACACCACTTTAAACGAAAATGATTTCTGAAAGTATTGATGATAGTTTTTACATTACATTAGTTTCAAATGCTAGTGCTGATGTATATCCTACAAATAGTCCAACACATTTTATTAATCAATTAAAAAATAATATTCCTTTATCAGAATCCGATTGGTATGTAGGATTAAGTGAAGTACATATTCCATTAACATGTTATAATGTTACCGCGGGTGAAAACGTTATATGGTACAAATTTAAAAATGCAGAACCTATGAAAAGTAAAATTCTTGTTGGATATTATCCATCCATTCATCATTTACTAGAAGAATTAAACGCAATATCGAGTTTTATAAGATTTAGTTTTTCAAATGTTGTACGTGTTGAATGTGATGAACATGTAGAATCAGTTACATTGTCGCCTACATTAGCTTTACAATTAGGTTCTTCTGAAAAATCAGATCTTGTAAAAGAATCTCACGGATTCAAACAACCATACATAGATATCGGATATCCACATCAAATTTTTATTTATACAGATATTATACAATATCAATTTTTAGGTGATACAAAAGCACCGTTATTACGTATAGCAACAATCTCTGACATTAAATATGGAAAAGTTCAAACAATTACATTTGAAGATATTCATTATATGCCACTTGCAAAATTTTGTTTTAATACAATTGAAATACTATTAAAAGATCATTCAGGGCGAAATTTGCCATTTCGTTCTGGGACACTGACCGTAACACTACATTTTAAACGCTCTCCGGCATCCTCTAAATAATAATAATAATAATAATAAAATGAGAGCAAGACGTGTTACTTATCACCGTGGGCGCGGAATACCATATTTTTCAGGACCTGTATATCAAAGGGGACATGGTACAGGTAGTTTCTTTAAAGGATTATTTCGTTTTGCGTTACCATTTCTTAAACAAGGTGCAAAAACTGTAGGACGTCAAGCATTACAAACCGGTATGCAAGTTGCGGGTGATGTATTAGAAAATCGACCATTTAAAGAATCGGTTCGTGCACGTGTAAAAGAAGCTGGTAATAGTTTAAAGACAAAAGCAATTAATAAAGTTGGGCAGTTGCTAACTGGTAACGGCAAGAGACGGTCACGCAAGAGGAAAGCTCCTGCAATTGTAAAGTTTGGACCACCAACAAAACGTAAACATATACAGGACATCTTTTCATAATGGCGTTCCTAAATTCAAATAGTTTCGAATGTTGTACCAATGAATTTGATTTCTTTTCTATACCAATGACACAAACAGCTATTGAAGCAACTACAAATGCTGAATATCGTCCTATTTCCACATTAACCTCAGAAGGACCTATTGAATTTGTTATTCCGGGAGAAACAGGTGAATTTATTCATCCTGCATATCTATATCTTTATGTACGTTGTAAAATTACTAAAGCTGATGGTACAACTTTAGCTAACGATGATGTTGTCGCACCCGTAAATAATTTCTTACATTCTTTATTTAGTCAAATTGATATTTCGTTAAATGATAAATTAATTAGTTCTTCATCAGGATCTTATCCTTATCGTGCATACATTGAAACATTATTAAATTATTCTCATGATGCTTCTCAAACACATTTAGCATGTGCCATGTGGCATAAAGATACTGCAAAAAATTTTAATAAATTAGATAATACAAATGCTGGTTTTCAAAAACGTGCTAATAAGGTGAAAAATAGTAAATCTTTTGAAATGTATGGACGTCTTCATACGGATATTGTAAGTTTAGATCGTATGCTTCCTAACAAAGTAAGTTTGCGTGTAAAACTACATCGTAGTAAAGATAATTTTTGCTTAATGTCTGCTGAAAATACAAGTTATAAAGTTGCACTTGAGGAAATTATTCTTCATGTACGACGTATTGATGTAGCTGCAGATTTAGCTATGCAATTAAATACACGAATGGGTTCGGAAACAGCCAAGTTACCTCTGAGGAGAGTGGAAACAAGATCTTATACTATACCTGCACAAGCAAAGTCTTACAGCATTGATAATCTTTTCCTGGGTAATGTTCCTAAAGGCCTGATTATTGGTTTAATCTCCAACACAGCCTTCAATGGGAAATCACATCTTAATCCCTTTGAATTTCGAAACTTTAACGTTAACAAACTGCAATTACAAGTCGGTTCAAAATCATTTCCTCCCAACCCCCTCACTCCTGATTTTAATAATAATTTATACCTTCTAAGTTACTATACTTTGATTTCAGGTACTGGTATATATTATCAAAATTATTCACATATTGTTACTCTTGATGAGTATCCAAACGGATATGCTCTGTATGCATTTATTCTATCTCCAACAGGAACTTTAGATGATAACACGTGGGATGTAGTACGCGATTCCTCTGTAAATTTAAAAGTATCATTTTCAGAAACTTTAACTGAACCTGTTACATGCAATGTGTACGCACAATTCGATTCTTTAGCACAAGTAGACAAAGACAGAAATATTTATACTGATAACACCTTCTAATTTATTTAGTTGAGTACAATGCGGGTTGTTGTTCACTTCTCGGCGTATCATGATAACGAAGATGAGTTTATTATAAAAGAGCTAGCCATTGTAAATCCTGACGTTCCCTTTTTTCAAAATTGGGTTTTTAAACCACCATTTCCTTTAAATAACTTATCTGAGCCAATCATAAGCACAAACAAATATCTAGGTGAGAATGTGTATGGCATTACCTGGCACGAAGGGGATGTAGAATATTCACATCTTAAGGAAATACTTCAAACATATTGTTCAAATACTACAACCATATACACATACGGAATAAATAGAAAGTGTTTTCTTCAAGAAATTCTTCAAAGAGAAGTTACAAATTTGGAAGAAATAAACTGTCCAAAGTATACTGCATTAAGTTTTCACGTTCATCGGTGTGCACATAATAAGCATCGTTTCGGACAATATAGATGTACTGTTCATGAAGCATTACTGTATAGTGAATATGTGAAAGTGTATGATTATGTGTTACATGTGAATAACAGTGATAATTACATACCTACTGCAATTAAAAATAATCTCCATCATGTATAGTGATGAATTATTAAAAGTGTTACTAAGTGATAAAGTGACTGGTGCAAGTGTTACTGGAATTTACCCTATTGACAAACTTCCTGTAACGGTAAAACCTCCTGCAGCACTTGTGATTAATCTTGATACATCTGATTCTGCTGGTTCCCACTGGGTTGCAGTGTACATCAATAAGAAAAAACATGGGTACTACTTTGATAGTCTTGCTATGGACATTCCCAAGGAAATAAAAAACTTTTTTGTCGAAAAATACTAAAATGTACTTTACAAATATTCAACAATATCAACATGATAATTCTGTGTTATGTGGTTATTTTGTCTTATATTTTCTGCATCATATTATTCGCACTCAATCATTTGAAAAGTGTTTAAAATTGTTTAACAAGAAAATTTTGAAAAAGAATGATGATATTGTTTATAAACATGTAAACAAATTTTTAAAAAGAAAACACAAATATTTTTTTTATTTTTTATTTATTTTTTTAATTTACATTTTTAATTTACAATAATTTTTTTTAAACACACCCATGCATTTTATTTACAATTCCTCATTACAATCTTGATAATGCATTAGTTAATGCTGTTGATCTTTCATATTTCCACCAATAATTCAACTGTTGTGCATTACGATATGCACATCTTGATTTCTTTACAATACTAGTGTGAAAAGAACAATATTCATTAAATGTATTTCCACATAATTCATTTAATGAAGGGCAATGTTTTGTTTCTAAATCAATGACATTATCTAATGCAAATATTCTTTTAATCCAAAGAGATTTCTCTAAACCTTTACAATAAAAGGTTGAATTCTTTGCGCATAATTGATATACAAGGTTTCGTATGCATGATACAGTATATCCAGTTTTGCTATCCCATTTCAATCCATGCAAATTTAATGTTAACCAGTCAATTTGTTTTTGACATCCTAGTGATAATAAATTATATTCTAGTGGTGATTTTACCAAGCAATGGAAATTTACTGTATCATCGCATGCAGTTAAACAAAACTCACGAATAATAGATTCGTTATCAGACATTTTAAAACCTTGAATATCGATAATATACTGATTTACACATGGTGAAATTTCATTTGTATGAAAAATAAAAAACGGAATTATCTGTCCAACAAATTCTGTATTTTGTAAAAGATCACAAGTTTTATGCATAAAGCATAGAAATGAGATTTCACTATGTTCTTGTTCAAACACTTCAAAGAGTTCACTAAGAGTTTTCTCAAGAGATAAATACTTCACTGCAAATGATCCAGTATTATGAAAATGTCTACATTCATGAGGAAGATGTAACTTGCATTCCACGCATTCCATTGGATTATTGTTGTGTAAGTATACTTTTATAGTTTCTAATACACAGTTCACATTAATGTTTTCACCAGTACATAACATACATGAAACACTAGCACTATTCGAATACATTTTTTCAATCTGAAATATTCGCTTTCCGTTTGTCTTTTCTTATGAAAATCTCTAGTAATTCTGGTAAATAGTCTGTATCACTTAATAATTCCACATAGACGTCATAAAATTTTTCTCTTGTTAATAGTCCGATAATATGCTTGTTTGCGTACAAATAAAACACATCATCTTCAACACTAGGACTTGCTATAATACTCCAAGCACGGATTTCCAATAATTCTGGACGCATAGTCATACAATCATGATCAAAATCATGATTAGATCCTGTTGTACATCCCTCACATATTAGTGTTTCATTAAAATTCCATTTTTCAATAGCCTTCTTTATACATTCGCGATCCACTTTTTCACTATTACAACAACAATCTAAAGCCCAAAATCGTGATGTTCTTGATAATACAATTCGAGATGATGGTGGTGTTGGTGAAACTGTTAGCGCTGGTGAATCTATTGCATCAAAATCAAATTCTTCATCTGACGATGATTCGTATATTTCTGTTTCAGCATCAGATATTGCTTCAATATTGCTATTGCAAAGATCCTTTTCATACGACTGCATGATGTATCTTTATATATATTTTGTCTCTTATAACCTGTATTTAAAGTATTTTCATAACCGCAAGGTAATCACGTGTTCGGCATTCCCAACATTAAAGTTATTTTTATTAGTTTGTCCCCAATTTGTGATGTTTATCTCTCACGTCCGCAATCTTTCTTTTGTTCACCTACCGCGGCGCCAATGTTATTTCTATCAGTCTGGCGGTATTCTGTAATGTTTACCAAACATGTCAACGGTCTTCCTTTGTATTTAAATTCAAGTTTTAGCAACGCCCTGCAAGCACACATCATCACTCTTACCCAACCGGTTTTCCAAAAGCGCGCAAAAAGTTCAGTTCATGTCTTAAGTTCACCAGCAAAAGACGTACGGAAACCACGCTCTGTATATGTACCATCATAGTGTATCGTACCGTACACGAGCTTTTACAACGTTCACCGAGTATAATCACACAGTATTCGAGTAATAATTACGATCCGACAAATTAAAAAAGTCCCGCATGAATAAATATTTCCCTCCCATCATACAGCGTTCACCTCTTGTGCTAAGAGTCCCAGGTTCATTTTCAGTACAATACAGCGTTCACCTCTGGTGCTAAGGGTCCCGGGTTCAATCCCATTACAATACAGCGTTCACCTCTTGTGCTAAGGGTACCAGGTTCATTTTCAGTACAATACAGCGTTCACCAATGGTGTTAAGGGTCCCGGGTTCGATCCCAGTACGTATCACATAAACTTTTACACATTATAAGTGTTCTCAGCTTCTTATTTTAAAAACTAGTGTTATTTTAAATAACACGAACAAATAAAATAATCACACTACAAGTGTTCTGAGCTTCTTATTTTTAACAACGAGTTTGCACAGCAAACGATTTATTTTGCAAGTTGCTATAACTAATTTATTACGAGAATATCTTTTTATTCTCTCACATATTGTTCGAACATCTTATTTTTTAACAAATAAAATAATCACCATCTCCTTTAGCCTAACAGGCATAATGGTGGGACTCAAATATTTCATTTTTCCAAATTATATATTTCTCAATGTAAGTTTCTATTAGTCAAATCCATTTGTATAATATCTTTTATTCTCTCACATATTGCTCGTGTAATATATTCAATATTATTAATTTAATCACTAATACGGATTATTAATTTAATCATATCAACAGATTTAATTCAAATCGAACCAATTCAAATTTCCATTATTATTTTTAAAAATATCCAGTATAGAGTCTGTACAGACACGCATACAGACTCGAAAAAGAGCACATGACCTTTTCCAACAATACAGACATGTCATCACAACTAAAAAAAGAAACATAAGAACTTTCCAAATCCATGTCATCAACCCCTAATGACATACACGCCCCCCTCTGCCAACACATCCCATTAAAGGAAAACATGACTTTCTATATTAATTATTACGTAAAGTACCGTTAACATTCTTCCTTTCGGATGTAGAAGTTCGTCTGCTGCTCCCGATCTAACTATATTATAGTTCATCACCATATTATAGTTCATTTGCAAGCCTACCGTGAAAATTGTAGGGGGGGTCAGCGAAAATTTAGAGGGGACGGCCTCCTAGACCCCCTCTGGATACGCGCCTGCGTGTTACCGCAGGTCGTTTCCCTAGTTATTCTACTATCTTCAGTTGTCATTGCCGTATTTGATTTTCAAATGTGATTTGATTGTTGAGAGAAATGGTAATGTACCAAACCCAGGAAAAACCGCGTTGAAAAAGAAGAAAACAAATTATGATGCGTAAAGATGTACCCTTGAGGATTCTAGTGGAGAGAGTACTGGAATTTCTCGATTCTTAGTTTATTGGCTATAATATAAGCTGTCTGAAGCCAGAGCGAACTAACTACATTTTCGTGCTGGGTGAAATTCGCCCTTATGGAAACAGTGGGAATTTGACAAATTGCTGCCAAAAACAATCACGAATTGTAAATACACGGTGTGTCAACTTGAAATCCAAACTAGAGCTGCAGAAAAAAAAAGGAGGCATAACATAAAACGGTTCTTACTTTAGATCATTTAAAGTACGACCCTACTGCACTCATACATTGTTGTGCCCTGAACGTCAGTGCACAGGATTGCTCGTGGAATGCTGTTGAAAACCCTTGTTGTAGCCCAATTAGTGGTCGTTACACCATCAAAGTACGAATCATTGAGCGCAGACTTGAGTTTAGGAAATAGAAAATAATTGCACAGGGCCAGGTCTGGTGGATAGGAAACGTCGGACAACAAAGATCCCCTTTTGGAACAAAAATTATTGCACAATTATTGTCTTGTTACTTGAAGCAGTGTCTGTAGCACACGCCACTAAACATCACCCTGATACTCGAACCTCGCACATGTGATATGTTGTAGTAACCGCTTCAATACACCAAGGTAAAATGAGGCATTAACTGTCTGTCCTATAGGCACAGACTCCCTATGCACAATGCCCTTACTATCGTAAAAATAATGAACGAAGCTTCATTTTGGATTTTGACTGGTGCAGTTTTTTGGCTTGTTGCGACTTAGGAGACTTCCATTCTGCACTCTGACGTTTTGTCAACGGTCATATTGAAAAATGCGTGTTTCATCCTCAGTAACGATCTACAGGAGGAAGTAAGACTAAGAGCATTGGGTACTCTTCGTTAGTGCATTATAATCCATTTAATCAATCGTAGTCAATGATTTTAGTCTTATTACTTAATTTTTGATCTATAATTTCCTTTTTAGTGTATTTCATAAAAGCACTGTTTTTATTAGAAGACGGTTTCAGATTCAATCAGTTCTTAATTTGAATCTTAAGACGGGGATATTGTAGCAAATAGGCAATCTTCTATGTAATATAATAAAAGCTGGTTATTTGCTTTACGATCTTAATGATTCAAAGAAATAATTTCTTTTAATGCATTATGGAAGGCATTAGTTCCTAACTTTTTGTCAGAGGCGTCCCATGAAATTTTCTAAACAACAGTGAACCACTCTGCTATCTACTGAAGACATGTTTAACTAACGGATGTCGTCTACGCATATACACAACCTAAACACATTTGCAATAATTTTATTAATTTTACAATAAAAGAACAAGGGGGGCTTTAGGATTTTAATTTTGGGTAGGCCTGCTCCCTCGCTTATGGATATATATATATACAGATTTGATTGATTAATGATAGTAGAAAAGTATTTTTACAGTAGCGGTTGATGCTATTTGTCAAAATAATTATCTAACATTAATATAAATAATGGAAAACATATTTAATCTTTATTGTATCTTTTAGCGTTTATGTATTTTTCAAAATTTTTGGGTAGGCCCGAGCCTACCCGGCCTACCCGGCCTACCCGCTAAAGTCGTCACTGTACAAGAAGCTAGAATGGAAATTATGTGAAGCTATTGTATTGTATTGTATTGACATCGAGTTTACGTACTTGTATAACATTCCAGAGCTTTACTTAATACTGGAGTGCGTATATGCAAAAATAGGAGTAAGTTGCAAGATTTAACACTAATAAACAAACAAACAGAAATGCACGTTAAAAAACGAAATGTAATTTTAAAAATAATTATTTGCAAACTATTTTACCATACGATTTTTTTCAAAGCAAGAGAAAATGCAAACACCAGTCTATTTATTTTATATGTATGGCATAGTGTAACATATCTTAATCACAACTTTACAAAATAGAAATAAACTACATACAAGTAAGTAATACTCTACAATTCTTAAGCCTTCGTTATAAAGCATTCCACTGTCCAACTCTGCACTCTTCTATAGGTATTTAGGAAGGAAAGAAAACTTTGCTACAACTCTATTTCAATGGCTTCCAGAACTGGCATACGACCAAATTCTAAACTTTTAGGGCCATTTTTCATATCTATGACTCTCTGAAAGAAACTTTCGTAGTTTTACAATGGAAATACGAAATTAATGTCGTAAATTAATCCTCTCCAGGTTGGCCAAATAATTTTATTCCAGTTTCAAAATAACAACGTGTAAAAAGATTTAAGAGGTTTTCGTGATACAGAAAGTAAGATAGCCATTATAAAAGAATCTTAAGGTATGTCCAGTATACGAAACAATAAATGTGAGGCACAAACTCAACAAAAACTAAGACTGGATTTCAGTGCAATTGTGTCGCAGATTAAGTGCTCTCGCCAATATAAAGTCAGAACGGAAGTATAAATCTTAATATTATGTTATTTGGTTTCTTTGACAATTTGCTGTTAATGATTGATAAGAGGATGCGAGGCTTGGATGATTTAGGTGCGTTGGACCAAGGAGATTCCAAGCGAATCGTTCCGTAACTTAGGAATTACAAGCCATAGTTAATCGTAAGATAGTCTGTGTGAACAAAGAAGAATATAGTGGCGAACTATAACGCATGCGGTTATTCACAAATATTGTAAGTGTCCCGTATTAGTATTCTGTTGTGTTTTATATATGATATTCCTAAAGGAGAGAGTTCTACAGTTATCAAATTTACTTAAACTTGTGAATTTTCTACACGACAGAGATATTGCAAGACACCGATATCATATAATGTTATAATATTACAAAAAAAAAAAAACACTTCTTTAATGTACGCTCGTTGTTAAGAACGTCAGAAATTAGATGCATTAATGAACATGTTATTCGAGGTTTTGCGAATAGTTTGACGGAACAGAAGTTACGATATACTAAAAGAAAGTGTTTGGAAGAAAGTTTATATTAAAATAGTTCAGACTTTTTAGTTCAAGATTTTGGTTTTATTTTGTCCAACACTCGTGAAAGCAAGGTTGTGAAAATCCCAGTTAAACAAACAAACAAACAAAAAAGAGCCCAGTGGGTGATATTGAGAAAAATTGGGTTTTAGTAAGTTTTGTAGGTACATTTAAAACCATATTTCTACTCAAAATATCATTTAAGCTTTATTATTGTTCTCATAGTGTATGTTTCTACACATATAGTGTTAAATTGCCTTGCATTGTTAAATTTGTCTACATGCTTGTCTAGACTAAACTAGTATATATATATTAGTTTAGCAGAAAAAATCAATAAAGTATATATTTTATTGTACACATGAAACTATAGAATTTCCTGGTGGGGCCGCGGTGGCTTAACTCTGGCGCGGGCTCCTATTCGATATCAGCTCCCACCAAGTGAGCTTTGTGGTAGACAAACACCGTGCACATGGGTTTTCTCAGGGTTCTTCCGTTTCCTTCCACTTTCGTTATGTCACCATTATCATCCATTTCACCATCACTGTCCCTTAGCTTTGGTGCATAATGATGAAACATTGAACTAAAAGCAAAACATGTCGCACAAGGGAATCCGTACAGCTCCACAGGCGATTTCTGGGACACACTTTGCACCATTAGTACTCGTTTATATTTCGATTTCTAGAAAGGACAAAGTAGACAGTTTTGTAGACTAACAAAGAGATGGGTAATTCTATATAATATAGAATGAGAATTAAAAAATTTTATTACACTCAGACTTCAAATCACTGAGCCAGCCGTAATGACTGAAGGTTGTTTCAGTTTCTCTGAAAACACGACAGACAAATATTGGGATTAGTACCTCACGTTCAGGAGCCAGAGATGAAAAATACGGCTTTATTAAATGAATGTTGAATTTGTTACAGTACAACTAAAGCAAATTAACATTCAAAGTCTAGCCCTTCATGTTGGATTGTCTGCAGCCATCTCCTTGCCAGTTTCTTGATTCTACGCCGATATTAACTTATATCTTGTCCTTAAGAGTAAAAGAAATCAGCTCCTACGTCATGGAGCGAAACATGTAGTAATCCGACGGGGCAATGTCTAGACTAAATTCCGAATGTGGCATCAATTTGATGCCATCAAATTCCTAAATGTTTTGTTGTGTTTTTCGAGGCGAATGTAGTTTTACGCTATCTTGTTGCAGCAGAACATGCTTTCGGTTCACTAATGCATGATATTCTTGCCGTAGTGTAGCATACATCCGCTCTAACTGTTCCACAAAAAAATCGGCACTGATGGTACGACCGTTGGCAATGAACTAGAAGTGAATTACCCCTCGTTGTTTCACTACACACAGAGCATAACTTTATGCTCGAAACGGTCGTGTATCACGATCGGTTCTGGAAGTTAGTCCTTGTTTAGCAAGTGTTTTGCACATTCGGATTTCGAAAAAGCACCCATTTTTCGTCACATGTGATAATCCGTTTCAGGAAACGCACATCACTCGTATTTTTGCAGCAGTTGTCGGCACAAATCCTTCTCCTCTGAATCTGGACTACGGTCAACTCTGTAGCAGCTCCTGATAACTCTCCCGAGTTCGTGGAGGTGACACACTATAGTGGACTGAGATATACCGAGTTGGTTTGGCGCCCTCCGTATTATGTAGGTCGCTTGCCACACTTCACTTGGGGCAGTTTGACTTCTTACTTACGGTCGATCACGGCGTATACACGCGGGTGTTGTTTGGGTTGTAGAAATATTAATAGACTTATGACTATTCCTTGTACGTATTTTATCGAAGTATTCAAGTAGTGAATACTAGAAAATATGTTATTCACATAGTAGTAGGCCCCCCGTTATATTGCGCCGAGTCAGCAAAAATTTTCTCGATTCTGATTGGCTGAGAGAGGTCACGTGACTTTAGGCCCCGCCCACGCGGGAAATTCAAATTTTTCAGGTCACGTGGTATGACGTCATGAGTCACCCCGCGGGGAAATCCCTCACTCTCTTTTATGACCGGGATTTTTGAAATTTGTTCCCCTTTATGGCTAAGATGAGAGATTCTGATTGGTTGACAGCTGTCACGTGATCTTAGACCCCTGGGATATTTGAAAATTCGTTCCCTTTTACGGTAAGATGAATCCTTTGGTACCACGATGTTGATTGGCTGATAGAGGTCACGTGATCTTAGGCTTTGGGACTTTTTTTAAAAAATGTTCTCTTTTACGGGTAAGATGAGTGCTTTGATACCTTGAATTTGATTGGTTGACAGAGGTCACGTGATCTTAGACCCTGGGATTTTGAAATTTGGATATCCTCTTTGATGAGTACTTTGGTACTACGATACTGATTGGCTGATAGAGGTTACATGATCTTAGACCCGCTACACGGTGAACAGGTCACATGGTATGACGTCATGTTTTACCCTTGCAGGGAAATTCATCACTCGGGATTTTTGAAATTCGTTTTTTTTTACGGGTAAGATGAGTGCTTTGGTACCTGAGGTCACGTGATTTTAGGTCCTAGGATTTTTGAAATTAGGGTGTCCTTTCTGATGTATACTTTGGTATCTCGATTCTGATTGGTTGATAGAGGTCACATGATTTTAGACCCGCCACACGGTGAACAGATTACATGGGAAATCCCCTCACTCATTTGTTTCATTTTATGTGTAAGATGAGTACTTTGGTACCACGATTTTGATTGGGTTGATAGAAGTCACATGATCTTAGCCCCAGCCCATGCGGGAAATTCAGAGTGATATGATGGCGATCCACCCTTGACCAGTGATTTTAAAATTTTGTTCCCTTTTATTGTTACTGTACTGAAGTTCATCTTAAATATTATCGTTTCCTTTTATGTGCAAGATGGCTGTTACCTTGTATGTTTACGTATGAAGATCCTGTACTTGAATTAGCGTGTCTCTAAAAGGATACATTTATTCTCTAATGATGAAAGAGGGTCCCGTTCTGTCGCATGTAGATTTCTTATAACACATTGTTGTGAGTTTAAGCGATTTATTGCTCAGTAAGCGCTTCATTAATGGAAACAGTGTTGCCAGATTTTTTCTTACCTAAACTGCTCCGATTCTTTTGAAACGGTTCCGCAGAGTGCAAGAAATTTTAAACTAAAATCTTTTCGAACTAAAAAAATTTCAAAACTAAAAATTTTAAAACAAAAACTTTTCGAACTAAAAATTTTGAAACAAAAATTTCAAAAAAATTTCGAACTAAAAAATTTAAACAAATTTTTTCGAACAAAAAATTTTAAACTAAAAACTTTCGAACTAAATTTTCAAATTAAAAAAATTTTCGAACTAAAAAGAATTTTAAAAATTTTCGAACCCAAAAAATTTCGAACTAAAAAAAATTAATGAAAAATATTTCGAACGAAAAAACAAACTAAACTAAAAACTTTCGAACTAAATTTTCAAATCAAAATTTTTCGAACTAAAAAATTTAAAAAAAAATTCGAACCAATTTTTAAAATCAAGTTTTGAACTAAAGATGTAAACCACATTTGAAAATTTTCAAATCAATTTTTTTTTAACTAAATTAAAAACCAAATTTTGGACACTATAAAATTCTTTAATTAATTTTTCGAACAAAATCGTGTAAACCAAATCTTGGATATATTTTCCACCTTAAAATTTCAAGATTACCATGATTTGAAAACAAGTGTTCAGGGTTTCAAGAAATAATAAAACATATTTTTTTTCAACTTGTTGTATTTTAACGAAAGGTATGTGGTCTTCTCATACAATTTATTAACATAATAAATACAGGATCTAGTTAATGAATATGTTGGACGTGTCATCATCTTCGAATCTTGTAGACGTATCCTGTAAAGAAAAAGAAGAAACAACGGATTACTTTATGAATTTCTTTTTTCCTGAAACAATAAAAACGAGTCAATATTGATAAGAGAGAAATAAAACTTACTCGTAAATGATGGATCTGTTTAGGCTCATCTTCCTTCTCGGGGACCAGCATTTCTTCCACTGATGGATGTTTATGAACTCTTCTGGGTACTGCATTTTTTTTCTAGGTGTTGCTGCTTTATGGTCAAGATTTCCCCTTGGATACGAGATGACTACATTTCTTCCTCAGATGGTGGTGTTGATGGTTTATGAACTCTTGTGGGTACTTCATTTTTTTTCTTCTTGGTGTTGCTGCTTTGTGGTCAAGGAGTGGAAAAAGGAAAAGGAAAAAAAGAAATGGCAGCCTCATTGGGTGTTTACAGTTTTTTCTTCATCTTCTTTTTCCAGTTCCATCTTCTGTTTTTTAACATACCCGTACGGAACCGTATCATAAGAATTGAGTTCTTTAAATCGACGTTTTGTGTACTGGATACTGTACATTTTTCTTCTTTGCGTGTGACGATGGTATGGTCTTTGTTCCTGCATATTTTATGGGGGATGGTGATGGTGACTTGTCCACGGCATTGATTTGTAATCATTTCTTTTAGCGTATTGAAATTTAATTGCTGTCCTGCATTGTAATTTAATGTAAATCCTCTAATTTTACATATGTAGCTGGTGACGTTGGTGTCCGGATTGTATATTTCTAGGCTGTAATTTTTTGGTCCTCCACTAACAAACGTCTTGATGTATGCTCGTTGGCCATAAGACTCCATCTCATCCGATAAGCATCCCAAGTACGTTGAAGGTTCAATGGTTGGCTCCCCGGGCTTTTCTGTAAATATCACAGAATCCGTGTCGAAATATAAAACACGTTCCTGCAACATTTCCAGGTACTTGTACAGTTCCAGACGTGCCTGACATGTTGTAAATGCACCTAACACGACATTGGTGTTTCGGTTTTGAACAGGCACATGTTCATTGTACTCCCAGAACGCATACAACATCGTATCATTGATGGGTACAATTTGATGGAGTTTAATGTCGGGGGAAGTGAGTTTTTCATAAAATTCTTCCGGCCGATCAATAATTGTGGTCTGGCTAAAGTTTGAACGTTGCGAAAGTTTTCCCCATAATGCATTAACACAAAGCTTAGATAAACTTCTTCGTGCAGGATTATTTTCAATTTTGGACGGATCCAATGCAATACCTTCACGCTCCAGGACGGTTTGTATAAATTTTGATTTGTCTTCTTCGGTCACACAGGAACTGGACCAGCCAGAAGCTTCCATTTTCGATTTCAAAAACGTATTGATATATTCCGTGAACAAGCCACCTGTTTTCGTGATGGGATCATATTGTTCAATGTCATAATCCCAAATTTCAAAGATTTCCACCGGTTGATATCCTAATTCTATTGCTTTCTGTATTTCATATGATACCCATGTTCCAGTGAGGCACCGCTCCTGATCGTTGTGCGTACACTTTGCTGTAGGGTCTGGGTTCATTTCTTCGGCACACGCAGCACACAGTGGAAACAATAGTTTCTTGTTGCATCGGTAAGGCAGGAGACCATGATAAAGATGGCGACTTGGTAATATCGTCATTTTGATCAGACCATTGACTTTATTTATTGGTGGTATATTTTCATCACCCTGTAGATAAATTCTAGGATGGCCTACAGAGTATTTAGCACATTTATTCACATAAGGATAAAGCGAGACAATATCGAAATATTTTATTGCTTCTCCTGCTTTTTCGTCGACTTGGTGGTACAATTTCACACAATTGGTCCTTCCTCCAAAAAAGCTATCTCTAGGATTTAATGGTCTGCGGTTCATGTACGGGTGATTCTTCAGATACGTCGCCATTGCATCGTGTGGATATTCCAAGAGGATACGGATATGGAGATCGTTTAGCACAAGGAATACTACAAAACGAAGAATTGTTACGTTGCAAGCGTGGGATTGTACGTGTAAAAAATCAAGATTCGAGGTGTCTGGCGTACGCCCTTGTTATTGCTATTGGCCTGAAGGCATACAAGAATGTAGATGTGCAACGATATACACAGTATCAACATCAGAGAAAATGTATTGTGGACGATGAAGTCGATGCGTTATGTGCAAATGCAGGAGTGAATTTGGATCATGGTGCCAGTGTAAATGAAATTCGGCAATTCCAGGCATACCTCAAAGAATATAAAATTACTGTGTATACTAGTTTCACAGGCCGTGACATCATGTACGAGGGACCGAACGATGAAAATCGCACTCCCATAAATTTGATTTGTTTGGCTGGACATTTTGATATCATTCAATCTTTAACTGCTTGTTTTGCAACCAAGTTCTACTGTGAAGCGTGCCATAAAAAGTATAGTAAACGTAATGAACATGTGAAAAATTGTCCTGTAACATGCTCCAAATGCTTACAGAGACCTCTATGCGACAAGAACCAAACGCCGATATTGTGTAACGACTGCAATCGGCAATTTTATGGGGAAAAATGTTTTAATAATCATCGTAATATTGTATATCATCATGGGGAACCTGTATGCAAAATGGTGAAGCAATGTACTAAATGCTACAGAGTATATTCTTTTGTACGAAGTGGACAACGCATTCATGATTGTAATGAGATTTTTTGCAATGTTTGTAAGAAGATTGTTCCGGGATCGCATCAATGTTTTATGCTTCCCGATCGACAATGCTTAAAACCTGGTGTTCCTTCACTCATGCACGCAAAGAAAGCCTTATTGATTTTCTATGATATAGAATCTATGCAGGACACGAATATTGGCGATAATACGTATGTACACATTCCAAATTTATTGGTTGCACAACAAGTATGTTACGCATGTGTTGAAAACGCTAATATTCAGCAGTCTTGCAGTACGTGTGGTCAGCGCCAACATATTTTCCAAGGAGAGGATCCAGTTTATGATTTTCTCCAATACTTGCGGGAACGTCGTCCCAATATAAATAGGATTTTCTGTCTTGCTCATAACTCGAAGGGATACGATGGGCATTTCATCCTAAAGACCATGGTAGAACAATGCCAATGGAGACCTGACGTCATATTAAATGGGACCAAGATACTGAGTTTAACCTTGAATAATCTGACGTTCATTGACTCGTTGAACTTCTTGCCTATGGCATTAAGTAAATTGTCAAAAGCGTTCAATTTACCCGCAACCAAAGGATACTTCCCGCATTTCTTCAACACCAAAGAAAATCAATCGTATATTGGACCACTTCCAGAAACGAAGTATTATGGTGCAGATGAAATGGCCGTCGAAGACAGGAACAAGTTCATGCAGTGGTACAACGATCATCGTAATGACACGTTTGATTTTCAGAAAGAAATTATCAAGTATTGTATTCAAGATGTCAATGTACTGCGACAAGGATGTGTTTCGTTTATGACGTCAT
The DNA here is from genome assembly GCF_964235325.1 of Thermobia domestica. Classification (NCBI taxonomy): domain Eukaryota; kingdom Metazoa; phylum Arthropoda; class Insecta; order Zygentoma; family Lepismatidae; genus Thermobia; species Thermobia domestica. The sequence continues at coordinate 155,308 of NW_027656139.1, forward strand.
TTGAAACAGAAACCAAAGTGAATCCCTTCTTGGAGACGATCACGATTGCAAGTGCTTCCAATTTAGTATTCCGCCGGAATTTCCTCAAACCCAACACCATTGGAATTCTACCGGCACATGGCTATCGATGGAGAAGTACGCAATCGATCGCTGCAATGCAATGGCTGGCCTACATTGAAAAAAGCGAAGGAAAACAAATCTTACATGCGGCCCGACAAAAAGAAGTGTTTATTGCGGGATTCCATGTTGATGGCTACTACCAAGATCCTGAGACGTTAGAGGAGCACATCTACGAGCATGCTGGCTGCTTTTATCACGGGTGTAAAGTATGTATTACTACTGGCCGTAATCAGCCCATCTATGGCAATCCAGAAGACACCATGGAATTCCGTTATGAACGAACGCAACGAAAAAATGCAAGACTGCGTGAATTGGGGTATATTGTACATGAAATGTGGGAGTGTGAATTTAATCAGTTCTTGAAACAAAATCCTGCAATGGCGACGTATCTGAAGAATCACCCGTACATGAACCGCAGACCATTAAATCCTAGAGATAGCTTTTTTGGAGGAAGGACCAATTGTGTGAAATTGTACCACCAAGTCGACGAAAAAGCAGGAGAAGTAATAAAATATTTCGATATTGTCTCGCTTTATCCTTATGTGAATAAATGTGCTAAATACCCTGTAGGCCATCCTAGAATTTATCTACAGGGTGATGAAAATATACCACCAATAAATAAAGTCAATGGTCTGATCAAAATGACGATATTACCAAGTCGCCATCTTTATCATGGTCTCCTGCCTTACCGATGCAACAAGAAACTATTGTTTCCACTGTGTGCTGCGTGTGCCGAAGAAATGAACCCAGACCCTACAGCAACGTGTACGCACAACGATCAGGAGCGGTGCCTCACTGGAACATGGGTATCATATGAAATACAGAAAGCAATAGAATTAGGATATCAACCGGTGGAAATCTTTGAAATTTGGGATTATGACATTGAACAATATGATCCCATCACGAAAACAGGTGGCTTGTTCACGGAATATATCAATACGTTTTTGAAATCGAAAATGGAAGCTTCTGGCTGGCCCAGTTCCTGTGTGACCGAAGAAGACAAATCAAAATTTATACAAACCGTCCTGGAGCGTGAAGGTATTGCATTGGATCCGTCCAAAATTGAAAATAATCCTGCACGAAGAAGTTTATCTAAGCTTTGTGTTAATGCATTATGGGGAAAACTTTCGCAACGTTCAAACTTTAGCCAGACCACAATTATTGATCGGCCGGAAGAATTTTATGAAAAACTCACTTCCCCCGACATTAAACTCCATCAAATTGTACCCATCAATGATACGATGTTGTATGCGTTCTGGGAGTACAATGAACATGTGCCTGTTCAAAACCGAAACACCAATGTCGTGTTAGGTGCATTTACAACATGTCAGGCACGTCTGGAACTGTACAAGTACCTGGAAATGTTGCAGGAACGTGTTTTATATTTCGACACGGATTCTGTGATATTTACAGAAAAGCCCGGGGAGCCAACCATTGAACCTTCAACGTACTTGGGATGCTTATCGGATGAGATGGAGTCTTATGGCCAACGAGCATACATCAAGACATTTGTTAGTGGAGGACCAAAAAATTACAGCCTAGAAATATACAATCCGGACACCAACGTCACCAGCTACATATGTAAAATTAGAGGATTTACATTAAATTACAATGCAGGACAGCAATTAAATTTCAATACGCTAAAAGAAATGATTACAAATCAATGCCGTGGACAAGTCACCATCACCATCCCCCATAAAATATGCAGGAACAAAGACCATACCAT